>NC_041381.1:326394052-326420392 GCF_002162155.2 Triticum dicoccoides
GTGATGGGGGTGGGGCAGAATGATAGCGGCCAGATCCCACCATGGCCACGGGATGGGCCAGCATGGAGGGGGTTGGGGGCGCGCCGGCCATGGGAGGTAGGTGAGGCGCGCCGGCCATGGGAGGTAGGTGGGCCGCGCTGGCCGTGGGAGGGGGTTGAGGGCTCACCGGCGGTTGGTGGGAGTTGGGGACGCACCAGTAGTGGGCTAGGTGGGGCGGAGAGGGCGTTGTTGGTGGTGTCTGGGAGAGGCGTCGGGCATGTTAGGGTGGGAGGTGTTAGCAGAATAAAGAATGGTGTGCAGAATAAGACTCCTAGAGGGTGTTATTAGAATAGACCCACCCTATATATATATATATATCCATCTCTCTCTCTTTGTATGTCTCGATTGACCTTGCTCTTTCTCGAACAAAAGATATATCACCATGTTTGAGCCCAGTTAGACCTATTCACATTGTATACTCTCTCACGCACATTGTCTATCTAGGTCACTCTCTCCAACCCGTCTCACTCTTTCGATCGCACGACGACCCTATGTGTTTGATTGACCTTGCTTCCTCCCACGCACAAAATATATCTACACGTCTGTGACTGGATCCTTTCTCAAGATCTATCTTACAGCCCTCACCCTTGCCAAAAGCTCAATCGGACAATATCTCTCCAGAGCATATATATCTGTTCAATGAATGCCGGACCACACTCACTTTGTCTCTCTATCTATATGTCTCTCGATTGACCTTGCTTTCTCATGCTGTAACTTCCACTCATTGAAGCTACCTCTCCAGTCCTCACAAAGCCGGAGCTATTTACATTGCGAGGGGCACTCCAACCTTGGATTAATTTGTGTAGGCATTTCTTTCCGGTCGGTTTAGATTATATTTTCATAGCATTCAGCCCACAACTACTACAAACACCGTTGCAACCCCCGCAACTCCCCTAATTGATTTCCCTCTGGCCCCGTCATCGCTCTCTCACACATCCTTTCTCGCCTTCAACATCGCACCATGGTATTATTGCAAAAAACTATGTTGTTCTCTTTAAGTATTATAAATAAGCTACAAAACTACACACCGATAGTCCACTTAGAATGGAACAAATATCGGCCCACAAATTAAAGTGCTACAAACTACACACTGAGGGGCCCACATGTCGTGAAACAAATTTGGACCCATATACAAATTGAAAAATAAAGGACGAGGATCGAACATGCGACCAGGGCCTTCAATCCGCACGTCAATAGGCAACATACATAGAACAACAATGTTTGTTGTACCCCCCTTTGTTCACATAATGTTTTTATATTACCATAGCCATTTAATGGATAACATCTAATATTATTTTTAGTACTATTCTCCTTCACTTACTGGTGGGGTCCATGTGTGCTCTCTCTCTCTCCTCCCCTTCAGTGTTTAGACGCACGGGCAAACACGAAGAACTCGCGGGCGATGTTGCCGTTGACCATATCTGGACGCGTTCACAAGTTATGACACCAGTTTCACGTACTAGCAGCACTAGTCGGTGTGTACGTGCAATGTATGTTAATTTGGAAGTATATTAAGTGCATGCAGATATTAAGTAGGATATTATTTGTGTGTTATTATGTGATTAGCACAATTTTTGGCATGAAATTAACTGCACACTAAACGTGTTGAGCACTCGACATTGAAGCAGTCTAGGTCGTTGGATGACAAGGAATACATGTGGCTTGATGAAGTTTTATATTTCATTTGATACGGCTCTAGCAGAACATTCAGTCGATCAAACCATAGATTTCGTTCAATCTGACTCCGACTTTAAATTATACGACGATCGATATAAAATAAATGGAAATGATAAACGTTCAGATTTTAAGCATGGCAATCCGAACATTTTTCATGGCAAATTTAGATTACACGGCGGCGGTGGCGGCATATTGCGGTGGGAAGCGGCTCCTCTATCGTGCTCTGTGTGTCGTCAGGCCACTGACCGACGACGACGGTGGCGTCTTGCACTGTTGTTGGCGTACTCCTGGACGTTGGCCTAGCTTCAAGGAAGGCCAAAATGTTCTAGACTTTGGAGCGAGTCAACTGGCGGGAGGAGGCGACTGGCGTTGGTGCAAGGAAGCGGTCGACGGCGGCCACCCACGCCGCTGAGGGGGGCACTAGCACCCGCGCGGGGACAGGCGCTGTCAACGGCGCGGTAGAGACATTCGTGTGCACGGGCACCGGCACGAGCGCACATGTTAGTGCATGCGCAGGCGCATGCGCTGGCAGGTGCACGGGCACCGGCACGGGCGTGCGCGTCAGTGCACGCGCAAGGGCATGCGCTGGCAGGTGCACGGGCGCGTGAAAGTCAGCGGGGACCGAGGGAGTCCTGGATAAGGGGGTATCCGGACAACCGGACTGTGTACAACGTCCGGACTATTGAAGCGTGAAGATACAAGACTCAAGACTTCGGCCCGTGTCCGGATGGGACTCTCCTTTGCGTGGAAGGCAAGCTTGGCGATCCTGATATTATATTTCCTTCCTTGTAACCGACTCCATGTAAACCCTAGCCCTCTCCGGTGTCTATATAAACCGGAGAGGTTGGTCCTTAGAAGGCCGATCACAATTACAATCATACCATCATAGGCTAGCTCCTAGGGTTTAGCCTCTACGATCTCGTGGTAGATTTACTCTTATACTACCCATATCATCAATATTAATCAAGCAGGAAGTAGGGTTATACCTCCATCGAGAGGGCCCGAACCTGGGTAAACATCTGTGTCCCTTGCTTCATGTTACCATCAGCCTTGATGCACAGATCGGGACCCCCTACCCGAGTTCCGCCGGTTTTGACACCGACATTGGTGCTTTCATTGAGAGTTCCTCTGTGTCATCGCCGCAAGGCTCGGTGGCTCGTCTCGTTATCAAGGATGACATTACCTCGGAGGGAGCTCTGGCTGTAGGCCAGACGCTCCGACTCGGCGGCTTTATCATGGCCGCCCCGTCGGCGATAGCGCCGACGATGGCCTCTCGGGTCATCAATCATAACCTTCGCGTCAGTTCGGAACTTGCCGAACAGATGGATCCAATAGAGCTCTCCTCCCTTAATGAACTCTTGGATCGCATCGCTTCTCTGGGAGTCGCTACGAACTATGACCGGATTGGGCTTAAACCCGACCGAAGGGACATCAGGTCCCCGCTGGCCACCCATGAGATAGCGATAGTGGAGGAACCACACGCGGATTGTCCCTCAACTTTGAGGACGAATTATGTTCGGATCACCGAACTCCTTGAGCCAAAAACCTACTTAGAGGAAAACCTGACCCAGGTTCCATACTTAGAACCAGGCATTGGGCCAAAGAAATTGGGCAGCACTCCGGATTCCAAGCTGTTAAGCTCGGAACCGCCCGCGCCCTTGGGTGTTAGATCGGATCAAAATACGGATTCTGCTAACAACACCTACCCGGACTTAAACTGTCTCTCCCGCATTAGGCAAGAGCCCCAGGAAACCGTACATCACTACTGGGCTAGATTCCTCCTCGCGCTTAACAATGTCAAGGACTGCCGTGAGGAGAACATGGTCTCACTCTTCTGCAAAAACTGCACGGACGTAGGACTCCTCAATGCTATAAGCCGCCGCGACATAACACGCTTCGCGGACTTGGCAATCATAGTACAAAAGTACTGTGCGATGGAGAGCACTTGGAAAACCCAAACAGAATTTTAGATAGTACTGCTCTCACCAAGACCTTTGTCCGAACTAAACGGGCAAACTCTCGTAAGTCATCCGATCCAATCCCCAAGAAACCAAAGCCCACCCTAGAGCGGGGATCCGTATTGGAAGAATGGCTCAACGGACCATGTAAGCTCCACAGTACTCCGGATGCAATACCGACTCATAGCCTTAGGGCATGTTGGATACTCCGGCAGGTGGCAAAAAGTGGCGAGGATCTTCTTGCAGACCATAAAGCGGAACAACATCCTGCCAGCGAACACAATACGGTACTAACAGTCTTCGAGACTTTTGCCTCGAACAACAGGCGCAAGCGGGCTCGTCGAAGCTCCGTGGAAATTTGGCATGTAGCGAAGATAAACCCCTGGAACGACACTGCTATAACTTTCAATGCCAGTGATAAACCTCGATTCAAGACTGTCCGGGCAACTGCTGCTCTAGTCCTTAGCCCAATCGTGGGCGGCTTTCGGCTCACCAAAGTACTCATGGACGGCGGAAGTGGATTAAACCTGATCTATGAGGAAATTGATAAAAGCCGCATCGAGCAAAGCGGCACCACCTTCAGGGGAATCATCCCTACTCGGGAAGCACGGTGCGCAGGAAAAATCACACTCGATGTGGTATTCGGCACCCCAGAGAATTATAGGTCCGAAGAAATCACATTCCAAGTGGCTCCCTTTAGCAGCGGATACCACACCCTTCTATTGCGGGACACATTTACAAGCTTTCAAGTTGTGCCCATTACGGGTACATGAAGCTTCAAATGTCCGGACCCAACGGAATTATCACTCTAGCCAGTGATCCGAACGTCGCACTTTGTGCCAAAAACAAAGCCGCGGCACTAGCCCTGGAAGCATTATCTGAAGCTCTAGCAGCCGAAGAGTTAACAACACTGCAGGCCACCATGGACAGGGATGACGTGATACTCGACAAGCGACCCAAGTCTACCTCATTTAAACCTGCAGACAAGATAGTCAAATTCTAAGTCCACCCAACGGACCCCACGAAGACAGCATCCGTCGGGACACAGTTGAGCCCCGCGATGGACGCCGCACTACGAGATTTCTTACGCGAGAATTGGGACATTTTCACCTGGCACCCTTTGGACATGCCAGGCATCCCACGCCGGTTGGCCGAACATAGCCTCAATATACTAAAGGGATACAAACCAGTCAAATAGACTCTAAGGCGATTTTCAGATCCCAAACGACAAGCCATGGGGGAAGAGCTAGCCAAGCTACTCGAGGCCGGATTCATTAGAGATATTAAACATCCCGATTGGCTGGCAAATTTGGTGATGGTACCAAAAAAGGACAAATCCTGGCGCCTATGCGTCGACTTCAAAGACCTCAACAAGGCTTGCCCCAAGGATCCCTTTCCCCTCCCTTGCATCGATCAAATCATCGATGACACAGCTGGACATGACTCGCTGTGTTTTCTCGACGCATACTCTGGATACCATCAAATAAAGATGGCAGAGTCTGACCAAGCTGCAACAGCTTTTATAACGCCATATGGCCCTTTTTGCTTCAACATTATGCCCTTCGGGCTCAAGAATGCCGACACAACCTATCAACGCATGATTCAAACATGCCTGGAAAATAAAACGGCAAAACAATGGAAGCATATGTGGAAGACGTGGTCACAAATGACTTGAGGCTTACATTCGATAACCTCCGGACATACGACATATAGTTGAATCCGGAAAAATGCATTTTCGGTGTCCCCTCGAGGAAGCTGCTGGGCTTCATTGTTTCCAATAGAGGAATCGAAGCGAATCCAGCAAAAATCCGAGCTCTGTCGCAGTTGGCTATACCAACAGACCTCAAGCAAATCCAGAAGCTAGCTGGATGCATGGCCGCTTTGAGCCGCTTTATATCCAGGCTAGGAGAAAAGGCATTGCCTCTTTACCGCCTCCTTCGGCGCACCGAACACTTTGTATGGACGGATGCAGCCGCGGCCGGACTCGATGAGATAAAGACCTTATTGGCCAGTAATCCAGTCCTAACAACGCCAAACATCGGCGAACCTATGCTACTATACATAACTGCAACACATCAAGTGGTAAGCGCAATGCTCATCGTCGAACGAGAGGTGGACGGATACAAATTCCCGCTTCAAAAGCCGGTTTATTACATATCCACGGTCCTCACCCCATGCAAATCCCGATACCCACACTATCAAAAATAGCATACGCGGTCTTCATGGCATCCCGGAAGCTAAGACACTACTTTCAAGAGTGTTCGATTACCGTCGCCTCCGAAGTACCACTCAATGACATAATTAATAACCGCGACGCTACGGGCCGGATTGCTAAATGGGCCATCGAGCTCCTGTCGTTCGACATAATATACAAACCACGGCGATCCATTAAGTCGCAAGTACTCGCTGACTTTGTCGCCGAATGGACAGAAGCCGAACTCCCTAAAGAGTACGGCGCGTACTCCAACTGGATCATGCACTTTGACGGCTCCAAAATGCTGGCCGGACTGCGTCTCCCACCAGGGACACGGTCCAGTACGTCCTACAAATATTATACACAGACTCCAACAATGCAGCCGAATATGAGGCTCTGTTGCATGGTCTTCAGATGGCAGTCTCTATGGGCATCCAACGCCTGGAAATGCGCGGGGATTCGAACCTCGCAATATCACAAATAAACGGAGACTTTGATGCCAAGGATCCGAAAATGGAGGCCTATCGTAATGTCGTCCTCAAAATGTCAGCTCGGTTTGAGGGGCTCAAATTCCACCATGTGGCTCGAGAAAACAATCAAGCGGCAGACGTCCTCGCCCGCATCGGCGCCAAACGCGACCCTGTCCCACCTAATATATTCCTGGAAAGGCTGTTCAAGCCATCCGTAGTATGGGAAGGGGAGTCCGGCAATACCAGCATGGATCCGAATACACCCCCAGACTCCGAACCATCAGACACAATCGGAGGCTCTGCCACCGAAATAACATCTTCGGCCCATGAAATCATGGCCGTAATCGCCCCGTGGACCAAGCCTTTCTTGGCCTACCTAAATAGGCAAGAGCTCCCCTAAGACCAAAATGAATCACGCTGCATAGTCTGGCGTTCTAAAGCTTACAAAGTCCACGAAGGGGAACTCTACAAGAAAAGCGCGACCGGAGTGCTCCAAAGGTTCATCTCCGAAGATGAAGGGCGGCAACTCCTGGCTGAAATTCATGCTGGACTGGGCGGACACCACGCCGCAGCTCGAGCGCTAGTCAGCAAAGCCTTCCGTACAGGCTGCTATTGGCCGACGGCCCGAGCAGACGCACAGGACCTTGTCCAACATTGCGTCGGCTGCCAGCTCTTTGCCAATCAGAGTCATATGCCCCCTACCGCTTTCCAAACAATCCCCATAACTTGGCCCTTCGCGGTCTGGGGGCTGGATATGGTCGGACCTCTTAAAGGGGGAAGCCATAAGAAAAAAATACTTATTGGTCATGGTGGACAAATTCACCAAATGGATCGAAGCCAAACTAGTTAAAACGGCCGAATCTGGACCAGTAATAGACTTCATATCCGGGGTCGTACACCGGTACAGTGTCCCCCATAGCATCATCACTCATAATGGCTCAAATTTCACAGCCGATGAAGTGAAAACTTGGTGCGGCAAAATGGGCAACTACGCTTCCGTCTATCACCCCCAAACAAACGACCAGGTCGAACGGGCAAATGGTCTCATCATGAGCGGCATAAAATCCAGACTAGTGTGATCTTTAACAAAATCAGATACACACTAGGTAGAGGAGCTCGACTCCGTACTCTGGGGGCTGCGGACCACACAGAATCGAACCACCGGATATACACCATTTTTTATGGTGTACGGTGCGGAAGCAGTACTACCTTGCGACATAATACATGATTCGCCACACGTACGCATGTACGAAGAGAAGGAAGCCGAGTTAGATCGGTAGGATAACTTGGATGCCCTGGAGGAGGAGCGCGATGTCGCAAAAGCCCGTTCCACATTCTATCAGCAGCAGGCTCGACGATATCAAAGCAGAGAAGTGCGGGCCAAAACTTACAATATGGCGAGCTCGTTCTACGCCTACCAGAGAAGAAGAAGGACAAACTCAAACCCAAGTGGGAAGGTCCCTTCGTCATTGACAAAGTTCTCACTGGAGGAGCGTACCGTCTACGTAATGCATCCGATAACAGACTCGAGCCGAACCCATGGAACGCGACCAGGCTCCGGAGATTCTACGCCTCACGCCGAACTTAGTGTTCGTCTCCTTACCCCTCCTTTTTAATTATGCTCCACCCCCTTTTCTCTCCTTCTCGACCCTTTTTTTCTTCACACAAAGTATTTAATACAGTGCGGACTCCCGGACCATTCCGGCCGTACTATGTGTGTAAGCTGTACCTGGGGGCTTCCTATTCGGAAGCTAGACATAATTACTTTAAATGGCTTTTTGCCCATCGCATATGCATTCCTTTTCCATATGTGCCTTTTCTTCACCATTATATGCATCGATATGACTTAAGATGTCGCCAAGCTGGGTGCCTGGCTCTTCTGTTTATGCCCTACGTTCCCGTTAATTCGGCTAGGGCATAAGGGGAGCACCTCTGCGATTGTTACTACCGGTTAAGCCGGATGTGTACCTCAGACTGGGTGAAGCCGAAAGCTAGTTTCCTTAAGAGAATATTCGATCGGTGAACAAAGGATGTATTCGTTGGTTACAACAAAGAAACCCAGAAGCTTCGTGTCCTGCGCCATCGTTCGCAGTCCGGACATGTGCATCGACACATGCATACCCAGGGAAAGGAACCCCTAACGGAACTATTCTCTCTGGAAGATGTTTCCTGCTATCCATGCAATATAACATAACCAGTTGGGTACTTGTCTGTTCAAGCACTTATGACCCCTACGCCTGTTCTCCACGCATACCCCGGTTTTTGTATAACCGAGCGGGTATTCGGACACACCCCGGACTATAGGATCCGGGGGCTGAAGCGAAAAGGTCCGCCATGACAAATGATTTCAATCCGGCTAGGGGCTACTTATGCCAATTAAATTACACAGTCACTGAGACTGACTATATTCCTCCACTATACCATCTAACAGGCTATCTAGCCTACAATCCTGTTGAGAATACTTAGCGGCTAACGCTACCTAGTCATATACCAGACTCATGAGAATTTCTTGCCCATCGGGCCCCGCCGGTCCTACTTCGGCCATATGGTTCGGGTCCAGCTTGGTGTAGCGCGTCTTCACCATTGCCCAGGCTTCTCTTGCTCCTTGCTGGCATGCTGATATCTTCCACAGACAGAAGTGCCGCCGGGCTCCTTGAAGCCGGTCCGCAAGCTCCCCCATGCCATTCGGCAGGAGGTTTGATGGCCACAAGGCCTAAGCAACGCCGTGCATCACCTGCCGAGCACGCTCGTGCATCTGCGAAAGTTCCTGCAGCAAATCACCTGCAGATGAGGACATCTCCTCTTCAGGGCGACCCGTTAACATTCCTGCAAGCAAAAAAAATTCAAAAAACTTCCTCGCCGAACTATCACACAGTTCGCTTGAGCTCTTACCATAAATGCCGCATCGAAGCCTTTTGTTCTCCTTCATGGAGTCCGCCAGTTGGGCGCGGACGTCCTTTAATTCCACGTCCAGACGAATATTGGCATCTTGTAGCTTGTTCTTCTCTTGCGTCACCTGCGTAAGGATGCGCTCGCCAGCCTTTAGCTGCCGTTGGAGATGCGAGTCGTCACCCATTACGCCTTCCGGACTCACCCCAGGATTGTCTACAGAATTTTCTGTTAGACTAACCGCACTAGCCATTTTCTAACTGGTACATCTGCGTATAATGGAGACAAATATTACCAGAGGGGGCCTTTCGGGATCCCTCTAACTTGGCTACCGCATCAGTCAGTTGGGCCTTACATGCCTCCAGCTCCCGAGCCAATTGTTCATTCTTGTCCACAAGGACCTGTACATAAATTGATCCTTCAAACAGTTGTCCCAACTATTTCAAGTGTCAGGGGCTACTGCTATATATACTTGTCAAAATTTCTTACCCGTATATCTTTTATGTACTGGTTCGTCGCCTGGGCCAGCCCGCCTCGAGCAGCTCAGACGTATGTGTCCACCGAATTGAAGGCATTAAAAGCCTCTTCAGAAAAGATGTTGTTCCGGAGCACGGCCCTCCGGCGCCGGTGATTCATGGCACTCTCCACTTCGGAGTTCGTGGCCGAACACATATCCGCATCCTCCGTCGGGGAGCTTTGCGGTGCTTGCCCTGTGTCCGCCTCCGCCCCTGAAGCCGGTTCTGGAACCCGGCTGTTGGAGGCGTGATGGGTGGGGTCTCCGGACGTAGTCTGGTTATTCCTCTTCCTGCCAGACACAAAGGTCGCTGTCATATTTCAAATTCTATAATTACAGGACAAGTTATTACTTTACCTCTGTAGCGGTGTGTCAACCCTCACCGCCTTCCTCTTGAGCCTGCCCGACCCGGACGCCCATGGTTGACGAGTCCCTAGGGGCTTGGCCCCTCGCTCCGGCCGTCGTTTCTGCAAATAGAACGACGCCTCAAGGGTAAATTATAGTACCTGGGGGGAGTCCTCTTCGGAGGATAGGGTTTTTTAGCTCGGCTTACACACGACGCGGGGAGCAGTCCAGAGTAGTCGGCCGTAATGGCCACCAGGGCGCCATCCCAGCTTGCTTGATAAAATACCCCGTTGACAAGCTCCACAGTAATATCCGAATCTACTTTGAGTCCCGGATCTAGGGCCCTTCCAGGGTCCTCTGGTTGCGGGGAGGGGCTGAAGATTCCTTCTACGGCCCTCCTCAGTTCCTGCTCAGAAGCATTGATGTAGGTAATCTTAGCAGAAGAACGCTAGAGTAAGTGAAGCAGGGAAAAGGATGGCAACTTACCCACTCTGGGGGGTTGTACGTGGAGAATCCGTCCCGCGTTTTTATGCGAAGGAATTCCTCCTCTTCCCCCTTGTACAAATCGGACAATATCCTTGCCAAAGCGGCAGCGGAGTCCGGACCCTTATGGCCGCAGCGGGTGGCATTGTCTTCCCCGTTGAAATGCCACATGGGCTTCCCCCAATATTGGAGCGGTTGCACTCCTCGCCTTATGCATATCGCCATGACCTCAACTATCGTTAGTCCGGATTTGGCCAGCAATTTCATCCTGTTCATCAGGAGGTATATTTCCCTTGTGTCCTCTTCTTGAGGGCCCCGGGGGCGCCAGCTTAAGTGCGCCCTTGGTGGGGCGTTGCTGAACTTGGGGAGACCTGGCCGGACTGGATCCGGAAGGGGAACGTCATCAATATAAAACCACTCTAAAGGCCAGTCTTTTGGTGCCTTCTTGGGAGTGCCGGATAGGTATCCGGTTTTGGCAATGTGCCATACTTCGGCCCCGCCCACTTGATATAGGGACTCTCCCTGGGTGCGGGGAACAAGGCAGAACAGCTTACTCCATAATCCGAAGTGAGGTTCACAGCCTAAAAACAGCTCGCAAAGTGCGACATACCCCGCTATGTGCAGAATAGAGGCAGGGGTAAGATTGTGCAACTGGAGGCCATAGAACTCCAGGAGCCCGCGAAGAAACGGGTGAATAGGAAACCCGACGCCCCTTAGCAGATGTGGGATGAGGCATACGCGCTCCTCTGGAGATGGGTTTGGAGATCCCTCAGCTTGTTCCCCTCCGTCATAAGTGGCTATTCCGGCTCGGACAGAGACCATGAACGCCGGTGGGAGAAACCCTTGGGTTTGTAACTTTACCAAACGGCTATGAGGAAGTGAGCACTCTCCCCAATCCCCCAACTTAGAGCGAGGAGGGCAAGCAGAAGAGCTGCGACGGCCGGCCATGTTGGAATGGTTTTTCGCGGAGCGCTCTAATGGATGCTAGCTCAAGGGAGGAGAGTGAGGCTTGGATCTGAGAATCCCTGTTCCTTCAAATAGATGGTTGGCCCAAAGGATCGAGGGTGGCAAATGCAAAAATGCCTCGACTCCTCGCATAAGCTCGACACGTGGAGATGGTCATTACTGAGGCGCTGAAGCCGAGGAGGACAACATTGATTGGATGCCGGAAAATACTCGTCGTAACAGGTACTTTGGAGTATTCGGAGATGGAACCCGCCTTGCAATGCTGAAGACAATACTGCACGCCGGACTCATCGTCATTGAAGCCTGGTTCAGGGGCTACTGAGGGAGTCCTAGATAAGGGGGTATCCGGGCAGCCGGACTGTGTACAACGTCCGGACTATTGAAGCGTGAAGATACAAGACTCAAGACTTCGGCCCGTGTCCGGATGGGACTCTCCTTTGCGTGGAAGGCAAGCTTGGCGATCCGGATATTATATTTCCTTCCTTGTAACCGACTCCATGTAAACCCTAGCCCTCTCCGGTGTCTATATAAACCGGAGAGGTTGGTCCGTAGAAGGCCGATCACAATTTCAATCATACCATCATAGGCTAGCTCCTAGGGTTTAGCCTCTACGATCTCGTGGTAGATCTACTCTTGTACTACCCATGTCATCAATATTAATCAAGCAGGAAGTAGGGTTTTACCTCCATCGAGAGGGCCCGAACCTGGGTAAACATTTGTGTCCCTTGCTTCCTGTTACCATCAGCCTTGACACACAAATCGGGACCCCCTACCCGAGATTCGCCGGTTTTGACACCGATAGGGACCTCGTGGAACCCCGTGGGATCAAGCTCGACGACAATGTGCCACTCCCAACCCTTCAATGCCATGGGGATGGGCGCTGGCGCAGTCGGGGCGACGGGAGCCGGAACGGGAGCAGGGACAAGCGCGGCGTCTTCCCACAAGGCCAGTTCAAGCTCGTCCCAAAGCGCCTTATGTTCTTGAGACTCCGGCTGGGTGTCTTCCTCAGGAAACTAAAAGATTAAGGGCAGACCGTCGTGATGCAACATGGCGTACGTTTAGGTTAGGCTAGTTGGAGGTAGACGACAGGAGAATCGGAGAGGAAGAGAGAAGATTGTGGTGATACTGGGTTGTGCGGGGTTGATTTTAAACTACGGCGCCGGCGACATTAAAAGTGGGAGAAGTTGGGACGAAGGTGGGCGGCGGAGCCTGGTCAAAGGGCTCGCCTCCCAGTGAGCCTGCACAGGTCTGCTCGCACGCCTCCCAGTTAGCTGGTGCAACGGTCTGCTTGCATGCCTCCCGTTGACTCACACGCTTTCTTGGACGACACCTGCCGATGAGAAGCGGGACTCGGGGTGGCACGTAAACGCCCACGGTTTCAATAGTGAAAGCGTTCGCCTTAACGTGACAGGTCTTTGTTCACAAATACCTCGGCTCTTCATTTGTGCAACTTGTCATAAGCAGCTTGTCTCAAATTGAAGAAAAATTACGAAGTAATATTTGTGCCATGTCACACGACCATGCTCAGTCAAGAATTTATGCTCACTTTTCGATTTTCTGAAATTTAAGATCTAGGATTCAAAACAATATCATAACCTGCAGCATGCAATAAATTTTCAAGCCGTACATCTGTCCTGCTGTATTTCTTAAGAGGATTTGGTCAAACATTTTGTTTAATTAGACTTCAGACAAGTTATATATGTAGAGTAAAAGGATAATCCCTCCGTACCGGTGCATTGCGTGATATATTAACTCAGGTACTAGTCACGAACAAACGGGCTCAAGTCTTTGCTCATCCTAGTGTAGTAGTAGTAGTACTAGGCAATGCAGTTGACGGGTGACCTTGACGAGCGGCGACCGAGGGAATTGAACCGTGCTCAGCACGGTAGGTAATGTCGTCTAATTACTAAAGCATGCCTCCGTTGTTCATCGGTAGTCATTATGGACCGGGGACATGAGGGGAATTTCCTAGGGCTGGAATTCTGGCCTCCAGATATTTCGACTCGCAACACTGAGGCTCGATTGGTTGGGGTTGCCTAATGTGCGTAACACGCATGCCACCGAAGGACACAAGCCCGGTTTTTTATTTTATTTTTTATTTTTTTAGGATCAACACGAGACAAGGTCTGGCTGGTACGACGTTGGGTCCGACCATTCGAGAATATGAAAGGAACCTTTTAAATTGCCGAACGAATCTATGTGTATTACAATGCCCGTATTTTCCTTGCAAATACTCAGCGTGGTAATTGATTTATGACGAGTTGTTGAATTAGAGTGAGTTTGTGATATAGTGATCTCAACGTGGATTTCACATTTCATGGTATCCCTAGTAAGTTTTTCAATGCAAATTCAAATTTAGAAGATGAACAATATGAAGGTGATAAAACTTTGCATGTATCAAGCATATGACCACACACACAGAGACACACACGCATGAACACAACAACAATCCAATAAGTATAGTGCATCTATTTTTCCAAACCATGCATATATGACATGAATTCAAAAATACTCCTTCTACTCCTAAATATTAGTCTTTTAGGGAGTTCAACAAGTGACTACATACAGAGCAAAATGAGTGAATCTAGACTCTAAAATATGTCTATATATATCCGTATGTGCCAGTCCATTTGAAATCTCTAAGAAGACTAATATTTAGGAACAAAGGGAGTAAAATGTAAGACATGCATGGTCCTCAGTTCAATATTTAAAATGAACATGAAACTGAAACATGAATATTAAGTCTAGTACTATAGTATATGCAAATGTTGTGTTTTGGCGGAGCTATGATTGTCGGGGGTCAACCCCTTGACCTTAGATAAAATTGTGAAGCTCTTTTTAGGGTTGTTTAGATTATATTTGTCCCCACCCTCCCAACCACCGATTGGTTGTGCACCCCCCACCCCTCCTCCGCGGGAGAATATCATGTGCCCCCATACCTTAGATGCTATATGCCGATACAAGTTGCTTGGAGCTTGTTGATCTGACATATAGCAGCTCACATGATGTGTCTTAATATTTTTACAGGAAACCTTGATGAGTTTGAGAATTGCACACAATTTTTACAAAATCTACTCAGATGCCCTTGGATCCCATATCCAACGACCTCGAAGCTCGTATCACCGTAGCATCTAAGATGAAGGAGGACATCGTATTCTCCTGTATGTAAGAATATCATGTGCTACCACACCTTAGATGCTTTGGTGATACAAGCTCTTCGGAACAGTTAGATTTGTGACCCAACACCTCCTCGGTGGTTCGAATCTTTTTTTGCAGAAAAGCCCCCAAAGAGTTCGGCCACTTCTTACAAGCACAAAGACTG
Source organism: Triticum dicoccoides (assembly GCF_002162155.2). Taxonomy (NCBI): domain Eukaryota; kingdom Viridiplantae; phylum Streptophyta; class Magnoliopsida; order Poales; family Poaceae; genus Triticum; species Triticum dicoccoides. The sequence continues at coordinate 326,408,910 of NC_041381.1, forward strand.
CTCAGATGCCATTGGATCTCAGATCAAACGACCTCGAAGCTCGTATCACCGTAGCATCCAAGATGCGATAGCACCTTATGTTTTCTCGCACGGGAGAATATGAGGTGCTCCCGCACCGTAGATTCTATGGTGATATGAGTTCACTGAGATCTAACAGCCCACAGTAGGAGATTTGAATGTTTTTGCAATATACGGCTGATAGAGTTTGGGAAATGCGCAGAAAGTACAAGTACTATGCATGTGCCATCTGACCACTAATCATACGACCTAGATGCTCATATCACCATAGTGGGTAATAAGCTACGGGGAGCACCTAATATGAGCAACGGGGAGCCATTGGATCGAAGATGCAGCGGCACACATGAGGCCTGAATGTTTTATTTGCAAAAAAACCTTTGGAGAGTTTGGAAATTGCGCATAATTACAAAGACTACTCCCAAGCCATTGGCTCTCACTTCCAACGGTGTAAAAACTCGTATCACCATAGCATCTAAGCTGTGGGGTGGATGTGATATTCTATGCCACTATCATTTTTGTTCGTAAACTTGCAAAATACGTGTAACTTGTGTCATTACTTGTCTAACCGCACAAAGTGTTTGTTCAAAAAAACCATCCTACACTGAAATATTGAAACAACACACGAGGGTCCCACTTGTCATTAATCAAATTTGGACCTAAAACTAACAAATCTGAAAGACGGGATTTGAACTGGCAACCTAGACTACAAAGTGTAAGTCGATAGCCTGAAACAACAACGGTTGTTGGCTTTGTCCCATAACTTGATTTTATACAGTATTACGTTGAGTAGAGTAGAGGGAGTGCCTCGTCAACACGTGCATGACCATTGACTCACTTACTGGTAGGTTCCAGGTCTGCGATCTTAATCTCTCTTCTCTCCATCGTCTAACCTTTGCACAGGCACACATGAAGAGCGGCGCTAGCTTGCCGTGGTGTTATTACAACTAAAAAATCTTGGAAAATAGAATAATCGCCTAGAACAAGAGATGTTGTGGCTGGTCGAGACGGAGCTAACCACATCTATCGTCCGTGCCACGTTTGTATGATGAAGCTGTGTGGCTAGTGGGGTGTTTTCGACCGACTCGCTGGGTCCCAAGGTCGAACCATAGGTACTATGTCTGATACAGTATATTTTTACACGCACATTTTTCCTCCGCGCCGAGATGTGCACACCCTACCGCGCGGTTTCGGGGTCCTCCCGGGTGGTGCACGCATATATTCTTCCTGACGTGGGATGCCCTACCGCGCGTTTTCTGGATCCTCCTCGGTCGTAGCGCCGAAGCAAGTAAATGAGTCATCAAATCACGAAAGACCACCTTTCCCGCCGAGTACATCAGTGAAGCACAATGGCTAGCTAGTTGGGCTAGTTCGGCCAATTAGCTAGGCCACCGCCACATTTGTTTTTTCACCCCTTTTTTATCTACTTGCCGGTAGGTAAATTTATATATCCACCACGGCGTTTTTCTAGTGTTTGGGTGCGACAGGATTTTTATTTTTTTGATTGACAGGAGTAGGCGCGGTAGGATTTTTAATTTTTTGATTGACGGGAGCAGGCGTGGCAGCAATTAGTCATGACGACTTCGCCTGTAAAACCCACTGCTCCCTGATGTGAGAAGTCATCGACTGGTGTTTTACCATGGTGAAAACCAAAAGATTCCCCACTCCTTAGCTGGCTCCCTCTGCCTTCCATTAGATTGCATTGCCATTCAGCCGTTTCGCCCCCTTTGCTTCCTCTCCCCATTGCTTCTACCTGGTGCCATGGCGGCGCAGCAGATCATGGAGTCCGAGGTGAGGCGCCTGACACAGGAGCTCGAGGCCAAGGATGCAGAGCTCAGGGCCAAGGACGTGGAGCTCTGTGAGCTCAAGGAGGAGAGGAGTGCCATGCTCCTCCGTTATGTGCGGGAGTTCACGGAGCTTTAAAAGCGGCAGGCGTCCACCACAAAGATGCTCGAGGCATCGGCGGCGACTGCAGAAAGCGGGAGATACGATAGGCCATCAGGGGAGCCGGCTGGAGCGCGGGCGGGCCGATCGTGACAAGGCTAGGATCGCCTCAGCCACTTGGTGAACCAAGTTGCCACGCACGTGTTGCGGCTGTGTGATGCCTACCGTCATGCCAGCGTGACCATGCCGGCCGTCGGGCTAAACCCGTTCGACCACCCGGTCGACTTCAATGAGCTGCGGCTTCGTGACCTGGTGTCCTTCTTCACCTATATCTCCGAGGAGCTGAGCCGTCTCCACGCAATGGTGGGGTTGAGCTGGACAAGGAGGGGTTGCGGGATGCCGTCACCATTGTCGGGCGAATCCTTTCAGGGCTCCATCACCAGAATCCATTCGTGCCATTGGACGCTGTCTTTGACGAGCTAGCTCCCGTCGACCAGGAGCGGGCTCTGCGGGCAGTTGCACCCTGCATCACCAACGGCATGCGCCTCGAGAAGTAGAGGGACTTTGGTGGTGTTTAGGCACCCTCTGCATGGGCATGTCCATGTCTTGGCGCAACATGACCGTTGGATCAAACTCAGACGGTGCAGATCAGTCACTGTAGCACAAAGCGTGTGGGTGTGTTTGGTTGCATTCTCATCTCAATATAGTTGTTTCCTCTTCGTGTATTTGTGTTAACCTACTAGTGTGGACTCATGCACCCTTCATGCACTCTGCCAAACACCCAAATGTGGGCCGAGAAGGAAACTCTTGCTCCCATCCCATGCACCCTTCATACACCCTGCCTAACACTATTCGTGCTTCATATGGTTCATGCTTCGTGGAGTACTATAGCATCGTACTCTCCATGCGTTGTAGACCTAGTTCTGTTAACATTGATCTCACTGTTCATTCTCGACCGGACGGTCGAAAAAGCGGTACTATGTTACTACATTACTATTCATATAGTGACATGCGCACAACATCATTTGTTAACGTCATATCTTACTACACTACCAACGAGATTATGTAGTACTGACGTATGAACCACTGCACATGCCTAGTAGTAGGAGCACTGTGTATGTTCAAGTGGATGCCGTGTTTCGCACTCCTCAGTCGTAAGTGGAAATGCTTGCTGTAATCATTTTTTTCCAGAAAAATAGTGGACGCGCTCTACCGTGCGGATCCTCCTCCAGCCATGCACTAAATTACTCACTATCGCCGACATGTGGGACAGCTAGCACCTGGGTCCACTAGCCATGCACTAAATTACTCCGTAGTAGAGTGACGGTAGATTACCCCGATCAAAGCGCCGTAGTAATGCCCAATGAGCCGTCAAATCACAAAACCCCCTCCTTTCTAGCAGCGATGTGTTGGACGGACGAAGCAACCATCATTTCACTCTTCTCTCTCAGCTTCCTCTCTTGAAGAAAAACCCCACTCGCTTCGCTTCTCCCTCATCTCATTCCTCCTTTCATTCTTCTCTCTCAGCTTCCTCTCTTGGATGGACACTGGAGCACCGGCCGACGTGATGTCTATGGCTCTGGCCAAAACTGTCGAGGCTCATGGTACGAAGAAGCGCCAACACCCCGCTGAGACTACCGCAGACAAGCTCAAAGCCATTGCCCTGTCCAAGCCCCCCTCTCCGGGATCCCTCATTAAGCAAGTCCAGGTAATGTCTCTTCTTGACGATCTTTTTCTTGATCTTGATCGTGTTTTTTCATCTAACACACAGTACTAGTACTGGTAGTACAACTTTCTGGGTGATCTTGCATGTGATTTTAGTGTGCCAAATGACGGTTCTAAATTCCTCTTTTGACCAAAACATGCGAGAGGTTGACACTGATTTCTTATAGATTACTTTCAACTACTCCCTCTATCCCAAATTTCTTGTCTTAGATTTGTCTAGATACGGATGTATCTGATACATCCGTATCTAGACAAATCTAAGACAAGAATTTTGGGACGGAGGGAGTACTTTATGAACATCAATGCTACCTTTGAAGAGGGTATATTTGCCTCAGTAACTTCTGATATGGATATTGCAAGTAATCCCTCTGCTCTCATGCCTTTTAAGACATGTTCTAGTGTCTTTGTCCACTAATTTCTGTGCGTATATGTAGTCATATATGGAGTATAATATAGAAAATCATCTTATATTTCTGAACGGAGGTAGTAATAAAATATGGTTTTTGTTTGAATTAGAACCAGGTCCGCGGTGGAGATGAAGTTCTCAAAGTCATGCCGTGTGAACTGGAAGACCTGAGGATGAGTTCTACTGGTAAACTATCCAGCTGTTGTGTCCTTGTCGCCATGTGTCCTGAACTAGTGTTTTCCTATAGCATTGTTGTCAGGCGTGTTCTCGAGGTTGTACTTGACCACAACAATTTTCCTGGCTGGGCCTTCGATTACGAAGGGTGTGGTTCTTGTAAAGCTTTCCAACAAATCTGATGCGGCATGTCTTCATCATCATGTTTATGAGTGGAAAGACCACTCTGTTAGGTTCTGCAAGGTTGACGAGATGGTGATGGTGCATGTAGACATCTCTCACGAAGTCCATGGCCTAGTTAGTTATGCGGGGTTCATCCCGTAGGTCGGTGGCAAGAAATAGTCTGCAGAATTTAATTAGTGCAACTTTGCTTGTCTATAGTAAGTACTATTGTTCAGTACTTGATTTGTGTTTGTGAACCCTGTATTGTTTATTGTACTGCCGCTTTTGGTGTGTGGTCAGTCCTGAGAACGGTCTATGTTAATGTCTGTCCACTCAATCCAGTCTGTATATTATGAACTATCCAGATCATCTTTTTTGTGAGGACGGTTTATCAATTATGGTTACACTCCAATATCTGTATGCATTGCAGGGTTTATCGCACCCACCAGGATTTCCAGTCCCATGGATGTTCGGTCCATACAATTTGTCATGACCTTTGGACTGTCTTGCTTGTGGGAGTAGGCGGGGGCCCTGCATGCCACCCGTAGTTGGACGATCAATCTTCTGTTTAGTACTTCAACATAGTGATTTCCTGGTAAGGGTTCACTCGTGTCACATCAAGTAAATCTTATTGATTTACTGTCTAAATCTTATTGATTTAATTTCATGTTTTCTTTCTTTTCCTGCAATTTTACGATGCAAGTTTTGCCATGTGACATTCATCACAGAATAAACCGTTTGGTTTGCTCTATGATGGCTATTTTTGCAGGTTTCACTTCTTATGTCGTGTCAGTAACAAAGGCACTATCCATCACTTATATTATTGGAAAAAATTGGATCAGTCTGTTGTCTGAGTACAAGCTGAATCCCTATGATGAACTGCAGTTTGGTGTAACAAAAATGCCAAATTAGTCCTTCTCGCATTTAAAAGAAATGAAGAAAAAAACTGGATCACGGTCACGGGTCCTAGTCAAGTTAGAAAGCTGATCATAGCAGACCAGACACGATCGCCGCGGTCTCGCACATCGGTACCACCTTCAGCAACGAATCGAGCACCGGCAGTTGCTCTAGCACTAACAGCGGCAGCAGCTCAGTCTGATCCAGCTGAGGATTGGGCACCGACCGTGTCAGCGGATCAGTCTGATCTACCCGAGGACCGGGCATCGACACCAGCACCTGCTCCGACACTGGCACCAGCTCTACAAGGAGCACCATCTCCGGCAGCAGCAGCGGCTTCGGCACCTGCACCAACACTTGCACTTGCATCTGCTCCAGCCCGTGCAGTGGCAACCGAACAAGAAGTTGCACCGGCAACAGACTAGGCTGCAGTTCGCACTTCATATACCAATGTCCTTACAAAAACCGACATGTCCACCTTCTTGGTAAGCATTGGCCGCCCAAGTGCTTCGTTCTTTTTTCTTTCCATGTTGTTTCACATGATTCACTGTGTTGATCTAACTGTTTGGGTATGTCTTTTTGTTTGCAAACAGAGAATTCCTAGAGCAACGAGGGAGTCGTTCAACGATCCAAGCGACAGCGGCCAAGTTTCTCTTACCATGCGCAGCCTTGGTGTGAATGAACCTGCTCAATATACCGTAAGTACAAAGGATGGTCGCATGATGATTGATGCTAAAGTATGGCCAAGGTTCAAATCTAAATCATATCTTGCTGTAGGGGATGATGTCCAAATTGAACTTTCTCAGCAAGGAGAGCTGGTCCAAATCAACTTTGAAATTCTTCAGTAGCAGCACACAACTGTCAAACTGATCTATCCTCCAAGAGATTTTGATGTAATAATCTGGCATGGTTAAACAAGTGTCATGTGTGTATAAGTAGTACGACAGTATTATGTATCACATGGTATATCGTTGATAGAATTGCAAATCTCATTGCTGGTTAGGAACTGTCGTTCGATTTGATTCCAACAACTGCCGTGCTTTATTCAATTTGGTGTATTCGCCATGCGACAACATCTAAAACCAGCATCGTACCGATCGCTTGCAATATGAAAAGCGCTGAGGTAGAACACATGGTCCCCCAAACATGCAGGGTGGGCCTGCGGCCCAAAGTCCAGAATCGTGAGCCTGTCTGAGTATTATATTCTCAACTGAACGCCCATAAAAAAGCTAAACCCCCATAATGCTCGTGCATTGCACGTAACATGAAGATGCATTTGTATGATTATTTTATCTTGTGAGAGAAAAGGATGAACGAGGGAAGGCCTTATTTGCAAATGTGGAGAGGTGTGTGGGTACCTTTTTGCAAAAGTGCCATAGTTTCCTTCGTATCCGTCAGATATAAATCGGACGGCCTATATTGCAGGATGGCAGGCACACCATCATAACCAACTCGTCTATACTGTGTTAAAAACAACTCTATTTTTTATAATTATATATGTTATATATATTCCCCTAGGTTTTTCTTATGTATAAAGTTGTGATATAAAAGATTTGTATATTTCTTTACAGAGGGAGTATCTCTTTATCAAAAATATATTTATGTGTAACTAGTTACTCCTGTCTTTCTACTTCCTTTCGCTGATATGTGGGGCATCCGACAACGGGGTCCATGTGCCATATGCACAAATTAGAGTGCACAACTGCACGGTAGACACACCCCGGTCGTAGCGCCGCAGTAATGCCCAATGAGCCGTCAAATTACAACCCCTCCCCCCTTCCAGCTTTAGCAGTAAGCTGGATGGACGAAGCGACAATATTTCACTGGGCCTGAATCCCCTTCTCCCTTGTCTGCTTGTTCAGAGAAAACCCCCTCTCGGCGATTGCATAGGGTTTTCTCATGGAGAACTAGGTACGAATTCTTCATCCATCCCCGATAAATCCAAGTCCCTTGGTCGCGGGTAATCCTAGGATGGCAGCCGCCGCCGTTGATGCATTTTTCTTCCTACTGAATCTAGTGTGTTTCATTTGCAGTGCCCAAAGTGCGAGGACCCTACAGGTTTCTGCGCCCTCGGCGAGACGCCACACTTGTTCCTTCTCATCCTAACACAGGATTTTAAAACGCGCATAGTATGTTCCTAGAATCCTCTTTTCTATCCGGGAGAGTGGGTTTTTTTGAACATGTTGTCGACTAATTTGGAAATTTGGATTGCTATATTTGGATAAAAGGTACTACTAGTACGATGGTCAACACTGACGTGAAGGAGGAAGTTATTTCTAGATTTGGATAGGGAATACATTGTGTTCTCATATTATTTTTCCTGCAGTGCATTATTTGCTCTGCCAGAACACATGTACTCAAGATGCTCGGCCTTGCCATAACTGAATACACTAGTTTAATGGTCACAGTGAAGACAAGCCATGGATATAAGTTTCGAGTTGGGTTCATGACCAAGAAGATCGCTGCTTTTTTTATGGCCGAACTTGGATAAACTTTCTCAAGTGTTACGTACTAAAAGTTGGCGCACAAATGTTGATGGAAATAGCAGAACCTGGTCTCATCTTCACTGCGATCTTCCACCCCGACGTCGTTCCAATTGTTCATCCATGTTAGTTTTGTATCTAGTTCTTGCTTGTTGCCTCGATTACTTCTTAATCCACCTATTCTGTCTAACTAATCACAATTTAACTTTAGAAGTAGCAATGAATCTCTCATGAAGATGCTACTTCTAACTAATATTTTCTTATAATTGGTGGCATGTGTAGGTTTTTTCATAGTTAAGCAGGTTGCTCGTTTGTTATTCTGTAATAACTCGGCTGTTACTGATGGCACTGAAGTTGACTGGGACGACATCCACAAGTTCCTACACTTTATTGATCGTCTTGAGGTCCTTGTGGGGCGTTTCAATGGTGGAAGGCCACGTGGGATATGCGTGCCACTGCTGCACTCGTTGAACAGGTCCAACTGTGTCGAGAAACTTATGGTACGAGTTGTTTTCTATTATATATGTTGTTCATAAATTATTGCTTATACACAGTTTTACAGCTGTGATCTTCTTGAAACAGAAACTTCCCAGTTCTATTGTTCCTATACAGATGCCTGACCATGGTCGGGTCAGACTTGCGCTTGGTCACAACATGATGTTTATGTCGACCTACTCCAGTTCCCTTGGAGGTGAAAAGATACTTATACATGAGTGGTCTCAAATAATGAAGGCCCATCCATCTTGGAGAATAGGACAGAAGATTATGTTTATGCTTTTCCATGGCTCTAAAGCGAATATCCTGTTTATTGACCACATTGCGAGATGAAGCCGCTTTCAGAAGGTTGTGGGTGCGCGGGGTGGGGCCTGGGCCTTGTGCTGGGGCTTGGCGGCTTCACCCTTGGTTAACCGTAGGCAAAGTAGCACTGTTTGAGGCGTGCTTTGTACGGTTGAACCTGTATAAGTACTCATACTTCTTTCAGCTTTGGTTGTTAAGTGCCCCTGCTGGTTTCAGTTAAGCTTGTTAAGTACTCCTACTGCTTTTACAATCTGTCGTGTTTCTTTAGTCCTGTCTTCCTCCAGCCGCCAAAACCAAACCAGCACCGGCGGGGCCGCCTGCTTTCGCCTCCCACGGCTGGCTGCGCCTCAGCGCACACGTCGCCGCCCCACCATCTCCTAAACCGTTAATGCCGACGTCCTCCGTGTGCTTTGGTGCGTTCACCGCGAGGCCACCCTCTCGCATTGTCAACATGGTCAGAAGTACGTGGAGAGGATGACAGTAGGGGCCCACCATGTCAGCGTATTGAAAAATAAAATGCTTCCTCCTAGTGTTTTCCTGACATCTATGACCCAGGACATTGTGAGCGTATATAGTCCATAGACAAGAGAACAGCACAAGATCGGCTGACACCTGGGATGTAGCTGCTCGAGTAGTATTTTTTTGTTACTGTTGAGACGGAGTAGGGTTTGAACTGGGTTGTGGCCCGTCTAGCCCAGGCTTATATTTTATGTTCACCATGTGACCAGCTCAGCTATTTTTTCTTTGTGAAAATGAGCCCAGTTTATTTTTTCTGAAGAATTCCCAATCCAGGCCTACTTATTTTTCTACACCCTGATGGGCTGCAATTCTTTCAAGTTGCCTGCAAATCTTGAAATTAATATGAAATGAGTTGTAAATATAAAAACAAATGACAAATTGGCAATTACTTTATCATTTCTGAATTTTTTCACATTTTCAGATTCCTATTTCACTGGGCATTAACCTAATTTAAATATATCTTCAAAGTACTTTAAATCTGGCTTGACATTTCGGTATTAAAAATAGTTTGGAACCCACAGAAATATGCGAAATTGGCCCTGGCCAACCAAAAAAATGGACTGCAATAAATTGCATAAGAAGTTGCAATGAGCTATATATAAATAATTAAAAAAAGAGGGAGTGGTCTGACTTGTGGGCCCGTTAAGTTGACGCGTATGCAAGATTTTTTTAGTTATTATATACGTCAACAAATGATTCTAGCAGACGTAACCGTTGGATGTCAATCCAACGGCCGTCGTGTTTCTTCAATCTCTGATCTTCTTGCTCCAGCCGCCAAAGCAGCGCCGGCGGGACCGCCTTCTCCCGCCTCCCGTGGCCGGCTGTGCTGCCATGCAGGCCTCACCGCCCCCTACTACTCCCACCGCTGGCCAGGGCATCCCTCTACTCACCCACACCCCCTGTTATTCTGCTGCAACGGCAACCTCACACCGCAGCCAAACCAGTGAACCCTCGTACTCCTCTCCGTGCGGGCTTCCACTGCCGCGTCTTCCCCGGCTCCGCGTCGTCCCCTTCCTAGGCCTCACCGTCGCCCACCGCCGTGGTGCTCTCGGCACGGCGTGGTCAATGTGGTCAACAACCGACTTCCATCGGAAGAGTACTGTACGTGGAGAGGCTGACAGCAGGGTCCACGGCAGCCGCAAGGAAGTGCCTCCTTATTACGCGAAAATTGATTATTCCTCCACCTGACAGCAGGGACCCACCGGACAGGCCACCAGTATTTCGCGAAAAGAAATTTCCCCCTGACTATTGGGACCCACCGGACGGGCCACCATATTTCACGAAAAAAAACGTTCCCCCCGCTGTCAACTCGGACCCACCGGAAGTACCTCCTTATTATGCACAAAAATATGAATACTCCCCCTGCTAGCTGGGACCCACCTTGGTGGGAGGCTGACTTGTGGGCCTACTAAGTTGACTGGGACGGAGGCCTTTGTCAACTTTAGTCAATATGAATGATTCTAGTTCCAGAAACCGTACGATGTCCATCCAACGGCTGTAGTGCTTCTTCAACCTCTGGTCTTCTTGCTCCAGCCGCCCAAAGTAGCGCCGGTTGTGCCGCATGCTCCTGCCTCCCGTGGCCGGCTATGCTGCCGCGGAGGCCTCACCGCCCCCATACTACTCCCACCGCTGGACTGGTCATCCCTCCACTCACCCACACCCCCTGTTATTCGGCGGCGATGTTAACCTCACACCGCAGCCAAACCAGTGAACCCTCGTACTCCTCTCCGTGTGAGCATCCACTGTCGCGTCTTCCCCGACTCCGTGTTGTCCCCTTCCTAGGCCTCGCTGTCGTCCACCGCCGTAGCCGATGGAAACGAGGCCTGGCATACCACAGGACCGAGGAAATGGCCTTGTGTTTGACCGGCCACGTTCGAAACGGGATCCTGTTCATCGGGAGGGGTCTGGCGTACCGCAAAACGGAGGAAACGGACTTTTGTTGGACCTCCTACGGTCGAAACGGGGTCCTATTGATCGGGAGGGGTGTGGCGTACCGCAAAACAGAGGAAACAGACTTGTGATGGAGCGCTACAGTCGAAACGGGAGTCCTGTTCATTGAGAGGGGTGTGGCGTACCGCAAAACGGGACTCCACGGGATACTTTTCATCTCCACCGTCGACTTCCTCCAGCCTCCACGGGCTACTATTCATCCACCATCGACCTCCTCCAGCCTTCACCTGCGACTGTTCATCCACGGGCTCCTGTTCATCCAGCCTCCACCGCGCGCTACTCCACTGGCTACTGTTCAACCACCCCTCTCCACAAGCTCATATTCAACCACCCCTCCACGGGCTACTGTTCATCCACCCCTCCACCATCTACTGTTCATCCAGCCCTCCACGGGGTCCTGTTCATCCAGCCCCAACTGGCTCGATCTATCGGGGTCCTGTTCATCAAGTGGCAACACCACGGGGTCCTGT
>NC_041381.1:326420625-326456012 GCF_002162155.2 Triticum dicoccoides
ACTGTTCATCCAGAGGCAGCATCGATCAGCTCCAGTTAGCAGCAGTAGCGAAGGAATCGCTCGATCGCTCCGGTTCAGTAACGCGTAGCCTGCAGTGCAATCGCTCAGGTTCAGTTAGGCAACGCCTCGCTCGGATTCAGTTAGAGCCCAATGCCTCGCACACACGCGCATAAGTGTACGAGAGAAACGCACATCGCTTGGCCCCCGACCACCACGGTTTTTTCTGTCATGGACGGCCCAAAGAATGTCATGCAACTGCGTCTCCGGCCCGCCCAGGACAAAAAGCCCATTTTCTGTCATGATTGTTTGTCATAGAAGTAGGAGCCCACCACATCTATGATGATACCGGATTTTGTCACAATTATCGTCATAGAAGTGTCATAAATATGACAGAATATTTTTCCGTTCGGCCCAAAATGTCACGGATGTGTCTTTTTTTGTAGTGCTTGTTGCATAAGGTGGCTAGTGGGTTCTAGTATCTCCCACTTTAGTCAGATCGGATTCGATGAAAAGGGTCCTTATGAAGGGTAAATAGCAATTTGCTTATCACCGTTGTGGCGTTTGCGTAGGTAAGAAACGTTCTTGCTAGAATCCCATAGCAGCCACGTAAAACATGCAACAACAATTAGAGGACATCTAACTTGTTTTTGCAGGGTATGCTATGTTATGTGATATGGCCAAAAGAATCTGATGAATGATATATGTGATGTATGAGATTGATCATGTTCTTGTAATAGGAATCATGACTTGCATGTCGATGAGTATGACAACTGGCAGGAGCCATAGGAGTTGTCTTAATTTATTGTATGACCTGCGTGTCATTGAAAAACGCAATGTAATTACTTTACTTTATTGCTAACCGTTAGCCATAGTAGTAGAAGTAATAGTTGGTGAGACAACTTCATGAAGACACGATGATGGAGATCATGATGATGGAGATCATGGTGTCATGCCGGTGACGAAGGTGATCATGCCGCGCTTCAAAGATGGAGAACAAAGGTGCAAGATGATATTGGTCATATCATGTCACTTTATGATTTGCATGTGATGTTTGTCATGTTTACATTTTATTTGCTTAGAACGATGGTAGCATAAATAAGATGATCCCTCACTAAAATTACAAGAAAGTGTTCCCCCTAACTGTGCACCATTGCAAAAGTTCGTTGTTTCGAAGCACCACATGATGATCAGGTGTGATAGATTCTAACGTTCGCATACAATGGGTGTAAGCCAGATTTACACATGTAAAACACTTAGGTTTACTTGATGAGCATAGCATGTACAGACATGGCCTTGGAACACAAGAGATCGAAAGGTCAAACATGAGTCGTATAGTAGATATGATCAACATGAAGATGTTCACCGATGATGACTAGTCCGTCTCACGTGATGATCAGACATTGCCTAGTTGACTCGGATCATGTATCACTTAAATGACTAGAGGGATGTCTATCTAAGTGGGAGTTCACTAAATAATTGATTAGATGAACTTAATTATCATGAACATAGTCAAAAGGTCTTTACAAATTATGTCGTAGCTTACGCTTTAGTTCTACTGTTTTAGATATGTTCCTAGAGAAAAACTTTAGTTGAAAGTTGACAGTAGCAATTATGCGGACTGGGTTCGTAATCTAAGGATTGGCCTCATTGATGCGCAGAAGGATTATGTCCAGAATGCACCGCTCAGTGTGCTGAACCTCGAGCGTCGTTTGTTGATGTTGCGAACATCTGACATACACGTTTTGATGACTACGTGATAGTTCAGTGCGTTATGTTAAACGGTTTAGAATTGAGGCACCGAAGACATTTTTGAAATGTTGCAGAACATATGAGATGTTCCAAGAGCTGAAATTGGGATTTCAGGCTCGTGCCCACGTCAAGAGGTATGAAACCTCCGACGAGTTTCTTAGCCTGTAAACTAAGGGAGAAAAGCTCAATCATTGAGCATGTGCTCAGATTGTCTGAGTACTACAATCACTTGAATCGAGTGGGAGTTAATCTTCCATATGAGATAGTGATGGTTCTCCAAAGTCACTTCCACCAAGCTACTAGAGCTTCGTGATGAACTATAACATATCAGGGATATATATGATGATCCTTGAGTTATTCGCGATGTTTGACACCGTGAAAGTAGAAATCAAGTAGGAGCATCAACTGTTGATTGTTTGTAAAACAACTAGTTTCAAGAAGGACAAGGACAAGAAGGGATACTTCATGAAACGGCAAATCAGTTGCTGCTCTAGTGAAGAAACCCAAGGTTGAACCCAAACCCAAGACTAAGCGCTTGTGTAATGAGGGGAACGGTCACTAAAGCAGAACTACCCTAGATACTTGGTAGATGAGAAGGCTGGCAAGGTCGACAGAAGTATATTGATATACATTATATTAAGGTGTACTTTACTAGTACTCCTAGTAGTACCAGGGTATTAGATACCGGTTCGGTTGCTAAGTGTTAGTAACTCGAAATAAAAAGCTATGCAATAAACAGAGACTGGCTAAAGGTGAGATGACGATATGTGTTGGAAGTGTTTCCAAGGTTGATGTGATCAAACATCGTACGCTCCCTCTACCATCGGGATTGGTGCTAAACCTAAATAATTGTTATTTGGTTTTTGCGTTGAGCATAGACATGATTGGATTATGTTTATCACAATACGGTTATTTATTTAAGGAGAATAATGGTTACTCTGTTTATTTGCATAATACCTTCCATGGTCTTGCACCTAAAATGAATGGTTTATTGAATCTCGATCGTAGTAATACACATGTTCATACCAAAAGATATAAGATAGTAATGAGAGTACCACATACTTGTGGCACTGCCATTTGCGTCATATTGGCATTAAATGCATGAAGAAGCTCCATGTTGATGGATCTTTGGACTCACTCGTTTTTGAAAATATTGAGACATGCGAACCATGTCTATTGGTGTATACGCATGAAGAAACTCCATGCAGATGGATTGTTTGGACTCACTTGATTTTGAATCACTTGAGACATGCAAATCATACCACATGGGCAAGACGACTGAAAGGCCTTGTTTTCAGTGAGATGGAACAAAAGACCAACTTGTTGGAAGTAATACATTTGATGTGTGCAATCCAATGAGTGTTGAGGCACACAGTGAATATCATTATGCTCTTACTTCACATATGATTTGAGTAGACTCTATGAATATTTACTTGATGAAACACAACTCTGAAATATTGAAAGGTTCAAGTAATTTCAGAGTGAAGTTGAAGATCGTCATGACAAGAGGATAAAATGTCTATGATATGATCATAGAGATAAATATCTGAGTTACGAGTTTGGTACACAATTAAGACATTGTGGAAATTGTTTCACAACTAATACCGCCTGGAACACCATAGTGTGATGGTGTGTCCGAACATCACAAGTGCACCCTATTGGATATGGTGCATAACATGATGTCTCTTATCGAATTACCATTGTCGTTTATGGGTTAGGCATTAGAGACAACCGCATTCACTTTAAATAGGGCACCACGTAATTCCGTTGAGATGACACCGTATGAACTATGGTTTAGAGAAACCTAAGCTGTCATTTCTTAAAAGTTTGGGCCGGCGTCGCTTATGTGGAAAAGTTTTAGCCTAATAAGCTCGAACCCAAAGCGGATAAATGCATCTTCATAGGACACCCAAAATAGTTGGGTATACCTCCTATTTCAGATCCGGAAGCAAAAGCGATTGTTTCTAGAAATGGGTCCTTACTCGAGGAAAAGTTCCTCTCGAAAGAATTGAGTGGGAGGATGGTGGAGACTTTATGAGGTTATTGAACCGTCACTTCAACTAGTGTGTAGCAGGGCACGAGAAGTTGTTCATGTGGCGCCTACACCAATTGAAGTGGAAGCTTATGATAGTGATCATGAAACTTCGGATCAAGTCGCTACCAAACCTCGTAGGTCGACAAGGATGCGTACTACTTCAGAGTGGTATGTAATCCTGTTTTGGAGGTCATGTTGCTAGACAAGAATGAACCTACGAGCTATGGAGAAGCAATGGTGGGCCCGGATTCCGACGAATGGCTCGAGGCCATAAAATCTGAGAGAGGATCCATGTATGAAAAAAAAGTATAGACTTTGGAAGAACTACTTGATGGTCGTAAGGCTGTTGGGTACAGATGGATTTTAAAAGGAAGATAGACAATGATGGTAAGTGTCAGCATTAAAAAAGCTTGACTTGTTGCTAAGATGTTTTTCGACAAGTTCAAGGAGTTGACTATGATGAGACTTTCTCACTCGTAGCGATGCTAAGAGTTTGTTGGAATTATATTAGCTGTTACTGCATTATTTATGAAATCTTGCAGATAGGATGTCAAAACATTGTTTCCTCAACGATTTTCTTGAGGAAAGGTTGTATGTGATACAACTAGAAGGTTTTGTCAATCCTGAAATATGCTAACAAGTATGCAAAGCTCCAGCAATCCTTCTAAGGGCTGGAGTAAGCATCTTGGAGTTGGAATATACGCTTTGATGAGATGATCAAAGATTTTGGGTTTATACAAAGTTTATGAGAAACTTGTATTTCCAAAGAAGTGAGTGGGAGCACTATAGAATTTTTCATGAGTATATGTTGTTAACATATTATTGAACAGAAATGATGTAGAATTTCTAGAAAGCATATAGGGTTGTTTGAAAAGTGTTTTTCAATGGAAAACATGGATTAAGCTACTTGAACGTTGAGCATCAATATCTATAAGGATAGATCAAAAAACGCTTAATAATACTTTCAAATGAACACATACCGTGAAAGGATTTTGAAGGAGTTCAAAATAGATTGGCAAAGAAGGAGTTCTTGGTTGTGTTATAAGGTGTGAGTATTGAGTAAGACTCAAGACCTGACCATGGCAGAACAGAGAGAAAGGACGAAGGTCGCCCCCTATGCTTTAGTCATAGGCTCTACAGTATGCTATGCTGTGTACCGCACCTGAAGTGTG
Organism: Triticum dicoccoides; assembly: GCF_002162155.2. Taxonomy (NCBI): domain Eukaryota; kingdom Viridiplantae; phylum Streptophyta; class Magnoliopsida; order Poales; family Poaceae; genus Triticum; species Triticum dicoccoides. The sequence continues at coordinate 326,425,582 of NC_041381.1, forward strand.
CCTTGCCATGAGTCAGTCAAGGGGTACAAGAGTGATCCAGGAATGGATCACAGGACAGCAATCAAAGTTGTCCTTAATAACTAGTGGACTAAGGAATTTTCTCAATTATGGAGGTGGTAAAAGAGTTCGCCATAAAGGGTTACGTCTATGCAAACTTTGACACTAATCTGGATGACTCTGAGTAGTAAACTAGATTCATATAGTAGAACAGTTATTTGGAATAGTTCCAAATAGCGCGTGGTAGCTGCATCTACAAGATGACATGGAGATTTGTAAAGCACACATGGATTTGAAAGGTTGAGACCCGTTGACTAATAACCTCTCTCACAAACGAGATATGATGAAACATCATGGGTGTTGGATTCATTACAAGCACATAGTGATATGAACTAGATTATTGACTCTAGTGCAAGTGGGAGACTGTTGGAAATATGCCCTAGAGGCAATAATAAAATGGTTATTATTATATTTCCTTGTTCATGATAATTGTCTATTGTTCATGCTATAATTGTATTAACTGGAAACTGTAATACATGTGTGAATACATAGACCACAACATGTCCCTAGTGAGCCTCTAGTTGACTAGCTCGTTGATCAATAGATGGTTACGGTTTCCTGACCATGGACATTGGATGTCATTGATAACGGGATCACATCATTAGGAGAATGATGTGATGGACAAGACCCAATCCTAAGCATAGCACAAGATCCTGTAGTTCATTTGCTAAAAGCTTTTCTAATGTCAAGTATCATTTCCTTAGACCATGAGATTGTGCAACTCCCGGATACCGTAGGAATGCTTTGGGTGTACCAAACGTCACAACATAACTGGGTGGCTATAAAGGAATGGGCCCACTCGGTAATGCATCTTCATAATGAGCTCAGTGTGACTAAGTAGTTAGTGATGGAATCATGCATTACGGAACGAGTAAAGTAACTTGCCAGTATCGAGATTGAACGAGGTATTGGGATACAGACGATCTAATCTCGGGCAAGTAACATACCGATTGACAAAGGGAATTGAATACAGGATTGATTGAATCCCCGACATTGTGGTTCATCCGATGAGATCATCGTGGAACATGTGGGAGCCAATATGGGTATCTATATCCTCCTATTGGTTATTGGCCGGAGAGGTGTCTCGGTCATGTCTGCATGGTTCCCAAACCCGTAGGGTCTACACACTTAAGGTTCGGTGACGCTAGAGATGTTATGGGAAATAGTATTGGTTACCGAAGGTTGTTCAGAGTCCAAGATGACATCCCGGACGTGGCGAGGAACTCTGGAATGGTCTGGAGGTGAAGATCGATATATTGGATGAAGGGTATTGGAGTCCGGAATTGTTCCGGGGGTACCGGGTGATGACCAGCATGTCCGAAAGGGGTTTCTGAGGCCCCGGCAAGCGTTGGGGGGCCTTATGGGCCAAGGGGAGGGGGCACATCATCCCACTAAGGGGCTGAGCACCCCTCACACCCCATCTCATGTAACTTGGAGAGGTGGGGGCGCCTCCCCTAGGGCAGCCACCCCTCCCGGCTTGGGGGGCAAGTTTCCTAGGGGTGGGGGCGCCCAAACCCATCTAGGGTTTCCCCTGTGGCCGCTGCCCCTCCCCTAGGGAAACCCTAGGGCACCTCCTCCTCCCCCCTTCCCCCTATATATAGTGAGGGAGAGAGAGGGCAGCCACACCCCTTCCTTTGGCGCAGCCCTCTCCCTCCTCCAACACCTCCTCCACCTCCGTAGTGCTTGGCGAAGCCCTGCAAGAGAACCACAAGCTCCACCACCACGCCGTCGTGCTGCCGAAGCTCTCCCTCAACTTCTCCTCTCCCCTTGCTGGTTCAAGAAGGAGGAGATGTCCCCAGGCTGTACGTGTGTTGAACGCGACAGCGCCGTCCATTCGGCGCTAGATCGGATCTTCGTGATTTGAATCACCACGAGTACGACTCCATCATCCGCGTTCTAGTAACGCTTCCGCTTAGCGATCTTCAAAGGTATGAAGATGCACTTCCTCTCTCTCTCTCTCTCTCTTGTTGCTAGAATCTCCTAGATTTATCTTGGTGACACGTAGGAAAATTTTGAATTATTATTACATTCCCCAACACCACTCTGGTGCGGAACGTGCTCAGTTAGATCTACAAGGTCGAGTAGTAACTTAATCTGAAGTTTCATGATCATCATCTTAGCTTCCTCTCTAGTTGGTGTAGGCATCACGGGAACGGATTTCTCTGATGTGCTACTTTCAAATTCAAGAGAATGTACAATTACCTCATCAAGTTCTACTTTCCTCCCACTCACTTATTTTGAGAGAAACTCCTTCTCTAGAAATGTTCCATTCTTGGAAACAAACATTTGCCTTCGGATTTGTGGTAGAAGGTGTACCTGATGTCTTCTTGTAGACGTTGTTGGGCCTGCAAGTTGTCGTGGGAAACGAGCACCTATGGGGCAGGGGCCCCTTCTTGGTCCGGCAGGGAGCGGAGGGCGCACGAAGAGCAGATCGAGGCGAAAGCACGCTAGGGATTTTACCCAGCTTCGGAGCTCTCCGGAGAGATAAAATTCCTACTGCTGCTTTGTGTTTCTATTCTGTTCTTGCTCGAGAGCGTGGGTGTGTTGTAGTTTCGAATGAGTCGAACCCCCTCTACATTGCGCATGGGCCTCCTTTTATAGGTTAAAGGGGTCTCCGACAGGTGGCAACGCGGAGAGGGGTAAAAAAGGTAAAAAGAGGGGTAGGTACAACCGCTATCCACAGTGCCCCCTACCTAACTCTGACGGCAGGGGACAAGGGCATTTAATGCCCGTCCGGTCGCCCAAACAGTGCAGGAAATGACCGTTAGGGGCGCCACCGATCGCCACGATGGCCTTCTCGTCATCTCCATTTGCCACCTCGCACCGCTTGGCTGCACAGCTACCCGCCACGTGTGCCTGGAATGATCTTGCGGCGACACGTCGTCGGATGCGCTGGAGCGTGGGCGCAGAGTGGTGGCTTCGCTGCGGCAAGCGCCTTGCCGCGGCCGTTTATCTTGTCGCACCCGAAAGCTTGTCATTCGCCGGGTCTTGCCGGGACGCGCGGTGCGTCGCGGCAAGTTTCTTGGTTGGTCCTCCCGGCAAGCTCCTCTTGCCGGGGCCTTGCCCTTCCCGGCAAGCTCCTCTTGCCGGGGTCTTATCTTCTTAGTTAAACACTTTGTTCTTGAATGGCATCAATAGGAGTAGCGGAGGATCTTGGCGGACGCCCGGCAAGCCTTGCCGCGGGACGCTGCGACTGCTTGTGCACAAGTTCGGGATACTAAGGTACCCCTACTTTAGTACACCGACAGGAGCCCCCGGGCCTGGGCCACACACGGTGCCGAGCGCTGTTGGGCGAGGCCCAAAACAGGGCACGGGCACGCGCGGCCTGGGTCCATACCAAATCTAACTCCGTATCCACCGCGCCCTCCCGTAACGGCACGCGTCAAATGCAGCGTCGTGGGAGAGATCGTGGGAAATTCTTTAATCAAGAAAGGCGTAACGTTCGCCTCTCCTCTTTATAAGCAGAGGAAACAGGGGCCGTTCCCCCACCTTCGCCACTTGCGGTTCCTTCCTCAAAAAAGCTCCGCCGCTCCCCTCCGCTTCCCAAGCCGAAAGAGAGCAGCGCACCGCCGCCCGTCGCCGCCGTCGCCCCCAATGCCTCCGCGCTCCCCCACCGCCCTTGCCATGGCTTCGAAGACCGGAAAGAGTACGAAGTCGTCTGAGGCGCTGCGGCTTGAGGCGCTGCGCAAGGATCGAGCACTTTCTTCCCCCGAGCTCACCCCGAAGGCGCTGCGGGAGGAGTTCTACCTCTTCTGGTCGACGGAGACGCGGGCGCATCCGCGCACGCCGGTACTCTCCGCCGAAGCTTCTACTTCGAAGCGGTGCCCAAAAGGGTACTACTTCTTCCTAGTGTTCTTCTACTGCGGGCTCTGCCCGCCCTTCTCCGATTTCTTCTGTGACGTCATGAATACATACGTGCTCCATCTCCTTGACTTCACCCCCAACGCCGTTCTGACAATGGCGGTTTTCGCGCATCTTTGCGAGAACTTCGTTGGAATCCACCCCAACGTTGCCCTTTTCCGCCACTATTTCATGCCCCGGGTCGAGAAAGGAGAGCCCTTGTCTGGCGGAGTCTCCTGGATCTCGAGGGCCGGCAAGAAGGAGGTGTATCTGGAGGGGGAGCTCCGCAGCAAATGGGACGAGTGGAGGGCTGAAATGTGTTGGATTGTTGACGCAGATCCGCAGCCATTCACCAATTTGCGCCAAACCCGAGTGGTGCGTGGCGGCGACTGGAGCACCCTGGCGGCGGACGATGCTAAGTTGAAGATCACCACCACCCGGATTCTGCGACTCAGGCTTGCCGGGCTCACAGTAGGGGCCGTTGGCGCGGACTTTCTTCGTCGTCGCATCGCCCCTGTGCAGGAGAGGGGGAGGCCCGCTTGGCTATTCGGGGGGCCGGCAGATATCATGAGGCTGCGCCCAGGCCTCAATTTCAACTTCACTGTTTTGGAGCTTGACGGGATGCTAAAGGAGCTGTTCAAGCATGACCCCAACCACCCGGAGTGGTTCAGGCTGCCGCAGGGCGTCATCCCACTGTGCAACAACTCCCAGCTTGATCGCATCCGTGCAATGATGCCGGAGTGCGACTCGCACGGGATTATCCCAACTTGGCGGGAACCCGCCGCCGACGTCGTGTGGCAATTCTTTGACGGCTTGGTGGAGGTAGCAGTCCGTGCCGACGAGCAGAGGCTCCTCACCCGCGACACCACTGACGACGAGATGCGGTACATTGCCACCAGGGCCGAAGAGGCGGCGGCAGCCGCCGCCGCGGGCGAGTTCGGCTTCACGCTGGAGGAGGCAGAGGCGGCCGAGGCGGCAAGCCTTGCCGACTGAGAGGACCTTGGTGGGGAGATCGTTGGCGAAGGAGAGCCCGAAGCCGAAGGGAGCGAGCCCGCCGAGGGTGCCAGCGGCCAGCCGTCTTCGAGCAGCTTGCCGCGGGCGGAGCCCCCAGCGCAGCCCCCAGCTCAACCAAGAAGGCGCCTCCGTAGGACTGGAGATACAGCAGGGCGGCAAGCAGGCCAACAGCCGCAGCGTCGCGGGACACGCTCCACCACGACAAGCACCGTTGCCGCGGGAGCACCTCAGGCCGCGCCGACAACTGGGGCGGGATCTTCTCGGGCCGCCGCTTCCGATCCTGCTGCAGCTCCTGCCAAGCGTCCAAGGTAGCCTACTCCTCCGCCTCATCGCGCTGAAAGAGTACCAGACTTCGATCTCTCCGCGCTGAGCTCCGACGAGGAGGAAGAAGAGGAGGAGGAGTAAGACTTTCTTCTTGTTGTTCTTACACTTCTTCCGTTCTTGTTGTTTCTTGTCTTGTATCTCATCTGCTTCCCTCCGAACCCCGTTCCATTTCAGGACTCTGGCTGAGAGGGCGGCGAAGAGGGCCAAGGTCCCCGTGGTAGTCATCGAGGACGATCCTGCTATGATGGCAGAGGACACGTCCGAGACCACCTTGACGGATCCGGCACCCTCTCCTCGAAGCAGCCCCCAGCACAGCCCCCAGCGTAAGTATTTGTTTACTTCCTGTTGTGGGGCGTGCATGGGTGCTCTTTCTTTGCTGATATCTTGATTGTTGACTTGCTTATGTAGGAGCAGAGCAGGCCCATCAGGAGCAACCAGAAGCCGCTCCAGAGGTGCTGTTTGCTTCGACTACACCGCCAAGGGGCGATTCTCCAACAAGGGAGCGCTCTCCGGCAAGGGAGAGGTCCCCGGCAAGGGACGGAACCAGTGAGCCTTCGGTGGAGGAGCCCATGGTCACAGAGCCCAGCACAGGTAACCCTCCTTGTCGGAAATTTTCCCTTGGGTTCTTCTTCTGATCTTCTTTTTGGATATTTGCTTGACTTTTTCGTCCTCTTCCTGCCTTCAGATCCCCCTTCCACAGATCCGATGGAGACTGAGGCCACTGGCGAGGAGGATGCACGCGGCAACACTGATGACGTCGCCGCCACCGAGGAAGAGGTCGGCACTGACAATCCCGCCAGCGAAGTGGCCGCCAAGGCTGCCGGCGCAGGAGCTGGCGAGGGGTCCGGCGATCGTACTGACGACCCCGAGGGCGCAGGAGCGCAAGGCGCTACACCAACCGCCGACCCCACCGCCGCTGATGCAGCACCGGGCCCCGAGGAGCCCCAGCCCGGCGCCTACTTGAAGGCCGGCGAGGGTGTCTTCATCAAGCTTCCCTGGGCGTCGAGCTCCAGGGCGCCGATCGAGGGAGAGTCTTTTGACGGAGAGGTGCTCGCCTCCGCTGGGCTGACAGTGGTTGACGCACCAAGCAGCAACGGCGGCGAGTCCGAGGAGGAGCAGTTGCTCCAGAAGTTGGTGTCACTCTATCGCGCCCGCCAAGCGAAGCTGGAGTCCCGGGAAGCGCTTGTCGCGCAGGCGGGAGTTGACATAGAGAAGCATGCGGAGGAGCTCCAGAGCCGCAACCAAGAGGCCCTATGGTCCATCGCGGAGGAGAGGGCGCAGCTTGTCGAAGCGCGGAAGGCCTTCATCCTTGAGAAGGCAGAAGCTGAGGAGCAACAGAGGCTTGCCGCTGAGGAGGTGTCCACCCGGGAAGGTGAACTGACGCAGCGGAAAGTCAATCTGGACAGCTACGAGGAGGAGCTCGCGCACGCGAGCAATCACTTGGCGCGGCGCTCAAGGATGCGAACGACGCTGCCGCGGCTGCCGAGGCCGCCAAGAAGGAGTTGGATGTGAAGGTGACGCAGCTGGAGGCTGATATGAAAGGGAAGAATGAAGAGCTCGCCGCGCTCCAGCGCGAACGCGAGAAGGATGCCCTTGCTCATGTCGATCTGCAAGTTCAACTCGCCGACAAGGTCAAGGAACTGAACGCCGCTGAGGACTCAAATGCTGATCTGGAGCTGAAGCTGGCCACACTGATGGAGACGCTAGACGGCGCCAAGAGGCGAGAGGATGACTTGAAGAAAGAGATCAAGGGCAACGAGGAGCTACTAACGAGGGCCGCCGAGACTCAAAACACCTTCAGGGCTACGGTGGAGCTCTGGACGGTGGTCCTCGTCAACATCGCTGCAACCATCGACGAGGAGCTGGCGCAACTGGACTTCGCGGGCTTCGGGTACTCCACTGACGAGAACCTTCAGCCCAGCGCCAAGCTTACTCTATTCTTCAAGGGTGTGGTGACGGCTCTCCAGCAACTCCGGGAAAGGATCCCAAAGCAGCTGGCTGACGAGTCGCGCGCCATCTGTGCCAGAGTCTTGGAGAAGGTGTTGGTGAAGGTGCTTTTCCGCAATCCGACCCTCAACCTCACCAACGTTCTCAAGAAGCTGCCGGCAGGTGCTGATCTTGCAGAGCTTAAAGCCCTTGTCGCACCCATTGTGGACAAGGTAAATGAAGTCAGAAGGGTCGACGGCGATCGTGTAGATTAGGCCGCCCTTTTCCTCCTTTTTCTTGCCGCTGCTAGACATGTCATAGGAACAATCCATTAGAGCGCGGCAAGTTATTTATTGTAATATAACTTTATCCTGGGTAGTATTTGCTATGTTATTTCCTTTACTTGATTCCATCCCTTGTATGTTTTTACCCTATGCTTTTAGGGAACTTGCCGGCGCGGGCACCCTTGCCGCGAGCGCTGAGTGCGGAACATCAGGAGCCTGCTGGCGGTGTTGCCTCCGGCAAGAAACCTTGTCGGAACTAGTCGCAGCACACTTACGTTGTTGAGCGGACTCGAAACAAAGTAAGGGCGCAACTAGCCATGAGTTGGTTCCTCCGCGCACAGGTTTTCCATACAAAGCACGGTCGTTCAAGGAGGATAACTTCAAAAAATTTAAACTGATTGTGCTCAAACTTTCGCAACTTAGCTTTTATGTCGTCTGCGTTCCGGCAAGGCTATACTTCTTTGAACGATGCCTGGTCCACAACTTTATCCTCTCCTTCCCCCCCCCCCCCGGTGAACTTGTGGGCGAAGGAACCTTCTTTTTGAGAAAAAGAAAGAAGAGAAAATAAAGATATGGAGCCTTAAGGCTCGTTTGCTTACCGGGGGCAGGTGCTGCACAAAGTGTCAGATACAAAAGTAAAGAAAGCATGAAATTTGACAACATTTGCAGAGCATATGATCTTTATTTATGCATGGGATCTGCGCCCGGCTTTGTACAAAGGGTTACATGCAACAGCGGCAAGGCTTGTACAAAAGGTGGTTGCCGGAACAGCTGGTTCCGGCAACCGCGCCTCATGGGTAAAACTTACAAAGATGCTCTATGTTCCAGGAGTTGCTCACCGGAAAGCCATCTTCGATCTCAAGGCGGACAGCGCCGGGCCTAGTGACTCGCTTTACCCGATAAGGGCCTTCCCACTTCGGTGTCAACTTGTTGGAATTCTTGGCGGATTAAACGCGCCGAAGAACAAGGTCGCCTTCCTCGAAACTTCTGGCATTGACTTTGCGGCTATGGTAGCGGCGCAAAGCTTGCTGGTAGCGAGCAGCTCGTACAGCAGCCTGAAGACGATCTTCCTCAAGGAGCAGTGCATCATCTTGTCGCAGCTGCTCTTGCTCAAGCTCATCATAAGCGAGCACTCGAGGCGATCCGTATACGAGTTCCGTGGGGAGAACTGCCTCTGCTCCATAGACAAGAGCAAAAGGTGTCTGGCCAGTGGCTCGATTTGGCGTCGTCCTGATCGACCAAAGAACCACTGGCAGCTCCTCGATCCAATTTCTTCCGCACTTGTGTAGCCTGTCGAAAGTTCTGGTCTTGAGCCCGCGCAGCACTTCAGCGTTTGCCCTCTCCGCTTGACCGTTGCTTCTCGGGTGAGCAACAGAAGCGAAGCAGATCTTGGCGCCAAGATCTTGGACGTACTGCATGAAGGTGCGGCTCGTGAATTGTGTGCCATTGTTGGTGATGATCCTGTTAGGGACTCCAAAACGGCAAACAATTGACCTGAAGAACCTGACTGCTGACTGTGTTGTCACCTTCCTCACTGCTTCCACCTCCGGCCACTTTGTGAACTTGTCGATTGCCACGTACAAGTACTCAAAGCCCCCGACAGCTCGGGGAAAAGGGCCGAGGATGTCGAGCCCCCAGACCGAAAATGGCCAGGATAAAGGGATCGTCTGGAGAGCTTGAGCTGGTTGATGTATCTGCTTGGAGTGGAACTGGCATGCTTCACATTTGGTTACTTGTGCAGTTGCATACTGGAGGGCTGTTGGCCAAAAGAAACCTTGCCGGAAGGCTTTGCCGGCAAGTACTCTTGCGCCAATGTGGTGACCACATATGCCTCCATGTATCTCCGCCAACAGCTCCTGTCCTTCTTCCCGGGAAATACACTTCAATTTCACTCCGTTGAATCTTCTTCTGTACAGTATGTCGTCGACAAACTGGTACATACTCGATTGCCGGGCTACTCTCTCCGCTTCTTCTTGCTCTTCGGGAAGTTCTCCTGTTTGAAGGAAATGGACGATCTGTTGTGCCCATGCCGGAGCTTGTGGCTCGACGACAAGGACTAAAGGCGCAAATGCTGCTGCGGGAAAATCTGCTTCCACGACAAGAATCTGCGGCTCAGCCGGAGCGTGATGTTCCCCGGCAAGCTCGCTGGAGCAAAACTCGTCGGGGGCGTCTGCTTCAACGAAACAAGCCCTAGGGCTTGTCGGAGCAGACTGCCCCTCAACACTCTTTGTGTTGATCTTAGGGACCTTCTTGGCGGCGGCTTCGGGGAGCTCAGCCGGAAAGTAGTCACCAGAAATCGACATCCTCTTCTTGTTCTGTCCGGTTGATGGTGTTACAGATGGTTGAGTCAGCTTGAGCACAAAGATCCCTGGTTCCACAGGTAACTTGAGTGCGGCGCATTTCGACAGGCCATCTGCAATGTCGTTCTGGGCTCTCGGAACATGTTCCATCTGCAAGCCATCAAAATGCTCTTCCAACTTTCTCACTTCATCGATGTAAGCTTCCATCAACGGGCTTTGGTAATCTTTGTTTACTTGGCGGACGACAAGCTGCGAGTCACCCCTCACAATGAGCTTCTTAATCCCAAGGTCTGCAGCGATCCCGAGTCCGGCAAGCAAGCCTTCATACTCTGCAGTATTGTTTGTTGCTTGCTCCTTGGGAAGTGCATCTGGATCACGTACTTGAGGTGCTCTCCAGTGGGTGCGACAAGTAACACACCTGCACCAGCGCCTTGCAGCGAGAAGGCACCATCAAAGTACATGATCCATTCTTTGCTTGCTTCCTTGACGGGAATGCTCGTCTCCGGAGTTTCTTCATCAGGTGTTGGCGTCCACTCTGCTATGAATTCTGCCAACGCTCGGCTTTGGATAGTTGAAGTACTTTCAAACTTGAGGCCAAAGCTTGACAGTTCCAGTGCCCACTCGACAATCCTACCTGTTGCTTCTGGATTCTGCAATATCCTTTTCAACGGAAAGCGAGTGACAACTGTGATTTCATGTGCTTGAAAATAATGGCGCAGCTTCCTCGAGGCCATGAGAAGGCCGAAGAGCAACTTCTGCACACCAGAGTACCTTGACCTAGCCCCCTGTAGAAGGGAACTGACAAAATAAACTGGGCGCTGCACCATCTTCTTCTGTTTCTCTTCCTGTGGTTGCACAGATCCATCCTTGTCGGGACCAGAGCTTGTCAGGGAAGCCCCCTGCTTGTCGCTGGACTCGCTTGCCGTGGTTGCTGGCTCATCATCCGCCTCCCTCTCCGCTACCAACGCAGCACTAACCACTTGATTGGTTGCCGCTAGATACAGCAGCAACTTCTCTTGTGGCTTAGGTGCGACAAGTATTGGAGTGGAGGACAGGTATCTCTTCAAGTCCTGCAGCGCAGGCTCCGCTTCCGGAGTCCATTTCATTGGACCTGCCTTTTTCAAAATTTTGAAAAATGGCAGGGCGCGCTCAGCGGACTTAGAAATGAACCTACTGAGAGCAGCAACGCAGCCGGCAAGCCTTCGCACATCCTTGACGCGCTTCGGTGCTTCGATCTGCTCAATGGCCTTGATCTTGTCGGGATTGGCTTCGATCCCCCTCTGGGACACAAAGAACCCGAGAAGCTTACCGGAAGGAACTCCAAACACGCACTTCTCAGGGTTCAACTTGAGATTGATCTTGCGCAGATTTGCAAAGGTCTCGTCCAAATCTTGGATCAAAGTTTCTTTGTCCTTGCTCTTGACCACTATGTCATCCATGTAAGCTTCTACATTTCTGTGCAACTATGGCTCAAAAGCATGACTGACTACTCTTGCGAATGTTGAACCAGCATTCTCTAGTCCGAAAGGCATCCGTACAAAGCAGTACGTGCCACACGGAGTAATGAATGCGGTCTTCTCTTCATCCTCTTCCGCCATGAAGATTTGATGATATCCTGAATATGCATCAAGGAATGACAGCAGATCACATCCGGCCGTGGAGTCAACAATCTGGTCAATGCGCGGCAAGGGAAATGGATCTTTGGGACAAGCTTTATTAACATCAGTGAAGTCAATACAAAGCCTCCACTTCCCGTTCGCCTTGCGCACGACTACAGGATTGGCTAACCACGTTGGATGGAGTACTCCTCGGACAAGGCCTGCTGCTTCCAACTTCTTGATCTCTTCTGCAATGAACTCTTGGTGTTCCACTGCTTGCTTCCTAATTCTCTGCTTGACGGGCCGCGCGTGAGGACAGACGGCGAGCTGGTGCTCAATCACTTTCCTGGGAACACCGGGGATGTCAGACGGTTGCCATGCAAACACGTCGACATTCGCCCGCAGGAAAGCAACAAGCGCGCTTTCCTATTTAGGGTCAAGCGTGGCACTGATGATGAAGGTACCACCAGTGCCGTCCTCCTTGGCGGCCACTTTCTTGGTTTCTGGTGAAGCTGTCTTCGCCTTCTTGCACTTGCCGGTGGAGCTCGATGGTGCGTCCTCGACGGTAGCGCAGCACTCCGAAGAGGTGTGCTTGCCGGAGTGGGCGTCAGAGCTCTTGTCAGACTTGGTCTTCTTCTTCCCCACGGGAGCTTCAGCGGCAAGTGGTTTGCGTTCTGTTGCGGCTGCTGCTTCCCGCTAGATCTTGTCGGTACAGATAAGGGCATCTTTCTTGTCGCCAGGGACAGAAATGACACTTATCGGACCGGGCATCTTGAGCACGTTGTAAGCATAATGAGAAGCTGCCATGAACTTGGCGAGCGCTGGACGGCCAAGTATCCCATTGTAGGGCAATGGGAAATCAGCAACGTCAAAGGTGACCTTCTCTGTCCTAAAGTTCAGCTCGCTGCCAAATGTCACTGGCAGTGTGATCTTCCCCTTCGGCTTGCTCCTTCCTGGATTGATTCCTTGGAAAGTACCAGTCTCTTCGAGCTCGCTGTCGGGGATCTGGAGCTTCTTGAGCACCGCGGAAGAGATCAGATTCAAGCCGGCCCCGCCGTCAACCAGCATCTTTGTGACCTTGAGGTTGCGGATGGTTGGCGAAACCAATACCGGCAAGCACCCGACCGCAGTTATGCGATCAGGGTGATCCTCAACATCAAAGATGATGGGCGTGCTGGACCACTTCAGGGGCTTGCGCGATTCAACTGACGGTTCTGCTGCATTTACTTCCCGCACCCACTGTTTGAGCTGGCGGTGCGAAGTATGCAGAGAAGCACCGTCGTCGACGCGCAAAACCTCTGTTGCCTTCTGAAACTCCTGCTCGTCAGTCTCATCCTCATCCATCTCTTCATCTTCGTCTTCGTCTTCGTCCTTGTCGCGGCCGCGGGGAGGCCTGTCTCCTTGCCGCTGCTTAGCCTTGTCGCGGCGTCCTCCCCGGGCGGGACGCTTCTTGCCGGATCCGCCTCCACCTTCTTGGGCCTTCTCCTTGTCGCGCCGCTCGTATTCAGCTTTCTGCAGCTCAACGAGCTGCTCAACCTTCTTGCAAGTCTGGAGATCGTGGCCCTTGGTGCGGTGGATCTTGCAGTACTGCTTGCCGGAGCCGTCCTGCTTGTCGGCGGCCACCACAGCCTCGCCGGAGTCACCAGCTTTGGCCTTCTCGGCGCCACCTCCGTTGCCGGACTGCTCGATAACTAGCACATCCTTAGCTTTCCTCTTTCTGTTATTCCGCCTCCGGTTCTTCTTTGCCGGGGCGGCATCCTCACTGTCAGATCCTTCTGCTCCTGCGTTCTCTCCAGGGAGTTTCCTCCCCTCTTCAGCACGTGCACACTTGTCGGCCAGAGCATATAGCTCGCTGACTTCTCTAATCTTGCACATCGCCATTTCCTCCCTCATTCTGCGGTTTCGCACGTTCTGATGGAACGCGCTGATGACCGCGGCAGGGTGGACGTCTGGGATGTTGCGCTGCACCTGGCTGAATCTCTGTATGTACTTGCGCAGGGGCTCTCCTTCCTTCTGGGTGAGCAGATGAAGATCGCTCTCCTGGCCATGGGGCTTGTGGCCGCCTGTGAAGGCGCCGACAAACTGATGGCACAGATCCGCCCATGAGGAGATGTAGTTGTCCGGCAAGTGCATGAGCCAAGATCTAACGTTGGGCTTGAGCACCAGCGGGAAGTAGTTGGCGAGGATCTTCTCGTCACGCCCCCCGGCAGCCTGCACTGCGATGGTGTAGACGCTGAGGAACTCTGACGGATGTATCCTGCCATCGTACTTCTCGGGTACATCTAGCTTGAAGTTCTTGGTACTGGGCCACTGGACTTGCCGCAGCTCATGGGTGAACGCAGGGCAACCTACCGCGTACGGCAAGTCGCCTGGTTCCCCTGGCGCATGCATATCAACAGTGGGCCCAGCGCACTGGTCTGACTGACGCCACGCTTCTCTTCGACGCTCGATGCGAGTACGAGCGTCTTCTTGTCATCGTTCTTGGAGAACTTGGCGCTGATCGCGACGAGCTCGCGGGTCTGACGACGCGGTGGAGTCGGTGTCGAGGTTAGCCCGGTGAGTCGGCGATCTTGGCCTTCGGGGCGGGGAGTGCACGGTGGTGGCACCCCCACCGGTCTTGTTGCCACCAGCTTGCGCCTGGACGTCTTGCCGGGGCTTCGACGAGCTTGGCTGCCGGGGCTTGTCGCCGTTGGCGAAGCCGATGAGGCTCTGGATGGCGATCCTCCAGTCGTCGATCTTGTCGGGCGCTGGAGGGTAGTCTAGTAGCAGTTGGGCTCGGGCCAACGCTTCTTCTGGCATTTTCGGCGGCGGGGGCGAACGACGCGAGGAGCGGGATATGCTCAAACTTCTAACAGTGTTAGAAGGAGCAACATCTCGTCCAGGCAACCGTGCCGTGCTCGCGCCAACATGTTGACGCGCATGTTGGCCTTGAGCATCCCGTGATCCGCCAGCTTGGCCTTGTTCTAACGCGAGCACGGTGCTAGGAGCACCATGGCGTTGTCGATCCCGCGCCTCCTGAGGGGGACGCGGTGCATGCACGGACGCCGAAGTTTGCGGGGCCTTATCCTTGGATCTGGTGACAATGTGAGTTCCCCCGTCGGCGCCTGTTCCTCCGCCGGCGTCTACTCCACCGCCCGTTTGCTCCGGTGGCGGTGGAATCGACGCAGACGGACCAACCACCTCCGAAGCCTTCTTCTTCGGTGGCATGTCGATGAAGATGATGATGTAGCGCGCGTGAACTCCGGATCAGGTTCGCACAACCTCGACGCCCCCTACCTGGCGCGCCAAAGATGTCGTGGGAAACGAGCACCTATGGGGCAGGGGCCCCTTCTCGGTCCGGCAGGGAGCAGAGGGCGCACGAAGAGCAGATCAAGGTGAAAGCACGCGAGGGATTTTACCCAGCTTCGGAGCTCTCCGGAGAGATAAAACTCCTACTACTGCTTTGTGTTTCTATTCTATTCTTGCTCGAGAGCGTGGGTGTGTTGTAGTTTCGAATGAGTTGAACCCCCTCTACGTTGCGCATGGGCCTCCTTTTATAGGTTAAAGGGGTCTCCGACAGGTGGCAACGCAGAGAGGGGTAAAAAAGTAAAAAGAGGGGTAGGTACAACCGCTATCCACAGTGCCCCCTACCTAACTCTGACGGCAGGGGACAAGGGCATTTAATGCCCGTCCGGTTGCCCAAACAGTGCAGGAAACGATCGTTAGGGGCGCCACCGATCGCCACGATGGCCTTCTCGTCATCTCCATTTGCCACCTCGCACCGCTTGGCTGCACAGCTACCCACCACGTGCGCCTGGAACGATCTTGCGGCGACACGTCGTCGGATGCGCTGGAGCGTGGGTGTAGAGTGGTGGCTTCGCCGCGGCAAGCGCCTTGCCGCGGCCGTTTATCTTGTCGCACCCGAAAGCTTGTCGTTCGCCGGGTCTTGCCGGGACGCGCGGTGTGTCGCGGCAAGTTTCTTAGCTGGTCCTCCCGGCAAGCTCCTCTTGCCGGGGCCTTGCCCTTCCCGGCAAGCTTCTCTTGCCGGGGTCTTGTCTTCTTAGTTAAACACTTTGTTCTTGAATGGCATCAATAGGAGTAGCGGAGGATCTTGGCGGACGCCCGGCAGGCCTTGCCGCGGGACGCTGCGACTGCCCGTGCACAAGTTTGGGATACTAAGGTACCCCTACTTTAGTACACCGACACAAGTGCACAGGTTTGTAGGACAGTAGCACATTTCCCTCAAGTGGATGACCTAAGGTTTATCAATCTGTGGGAGGCGTAGGATGAAGATGGTCTCTCTCAAACAACCCTGCAACCAAATAACAAAGAGTCTCTTGTGTCCCCAACACCCAATAGAATGGTAAATTGTATAGGTGCACTAGTTCGGCGAAGAGATGGTGATACAAGTGCAAAATAGATAGTAGATATAAGTTTTTGTAATCTGAAATAATAAAAATAGCAAGGTAACAAGCGGTAAAAGTGAGCGTAAACGGTATTGCAATGATAGGAAACAAGGCCTAGGGTTCATACATTCACTAGTGTAAGTTCTTTCAACAACAATAACATATATAGATAATATTACAAGCCCTCAACATGCAACAAAGAGTCACTCCGAAGCCACTAATAGCGGAGAACAAACGTAGAGATTATGGTAGGGTACGAAACCACCTCAAAGTTATCCTTTCTGTACCATCTATTCAAGAGTTCGTAGTGAAATAACATAAAGCTATTCTTTCCGCTCAATCCATCATAGAGTTCATACTAGAATAACACCTTAAGACACAAATCAACCAAAACCCTAATGTCACCTAGATACTCCATTGTCACCTCAAGTATCCGTGGGCATGATTATACGATATGCATCACACAATCTCAGATTCATCCAACCAACACAAAGTACTTCAAAGAGTGCCCCAAAGTTTCTATCGGAGAGTCAAGAACGTGTGCCAACCCCTATGCATAGGTTCCCAATGTCACGAAACCCGCAAGTTGATCACCAAAACATACATCAAGTGGCACATGATATCCCATTGTCACCACAGATAATCACGGCAAGACATACATCAAGTGTTCATAAAAGACTCAATCCGATAAGATAACTTCAAAGGGGAAACTCAATTCATCACAAGAGAGTAGAGGGGGAGAAACATCATAAGATCCAACTACAATAGCAAAGCTCGGGATACATCAAGATCGTGCCATAGAGGAACACGAGAGAGAACACGAGAGAGAGAGAGAGATCAAACACATAGCTACTGGTACATACCCTCAGCCCCGAGGGTGAACTACTCCCTCCTCATCATGGATAGCATCGAGATGATGAAGATGGCCACCGTGATGGGATCCCCCTCTGGCAGGGTGCCGGAACGGGCTCCCGAGAGGTTTTTGGTGGCTACAGAGGCTTGCGACAGTGGAACTCCCGATCTATCTTCTGTTCTGGAAGTTTTAGGGTATGTAGGTATATATGGGTGCAAGGGGTACGTCGGTGGACCTCCGGGGTCCTCACGAGGCAGGGGGCGCGCCCCCCACCCTCCTGGGTAGCCCGGGACTCCCCTGACGTGCACTCCAAGTCAATCAGGTTTCTTTCCTTCCAAAAATAACTTCTCAAGTAGATTTCGTTCCGTTTTGACTCCGTCTGATATTCCTTTTCCTCGAAACACTGAAATAGGCATAAAACAACAAATTTGGGCTGGGCCTCCGGTTAATAGGTTAGTCCCAAAAATAATATAAAAGTGGAAAATAAAGCCCAATATTGCCTAAAATAGTAGATAAAGTAGCATGGAGCAATCAAAGATTATAGATACGTTGGAGACGTATCAAGCATCCCCAAGCTTAATTCCTGCTCGTCGTCGAGTAGGTAAATGATAAAAAAAGAATTTTTGATGCAGAGTGATACTTTGGCATAATTTCAATGTAAATCTTCTTAATTGTGGCATGAATATTCAGATCCGAAAGATTCAAGACAAAAGTTCATATTGACACAAAAATAACAATACTTCAAGCATACTAATCAAAGCAATCATGTCTTCTCAAAATAGCATGGAAAAAGAAAGTTCATCCCTACAAAATCATATAGTTAGGCTATGCTTCATTTTCATCACACAAAGATGTTCCCAACTTCTACACCCCCGATGACAAGCCAAGCAATTGTTTCATACTTAAATAATCTCAAACTTTTTCAACCTTCACGCAATACATGAGCGTGAGCCATGGATATAGCACTATGGGTGGAATAGAATATGATGATGGGGATTGTGTGGAGAAGACAAAAAAGGAGAAAGTCTCACATTGACGAGGCTACTCAATGGGCTATGGAGAAGCCCATTAATTGATGTCAACATGAGGAGTAGGGATTGCCATGCAACGGATGCAATAGAGCTAAAAGTATATGAAAGCTCTACAAAAGAAACTAAGTGGGTGTGCATCCAACTTGCTTGCTCACGAAGACCTGGGACATTTTGAGGAAGCCCATCATTGGAATATACAAGCCAAGTTCTATAATGAAAAAATTCCCACTTGTATATGAAAGTGACAAAATGAGAGACTCTCTATATGAAGAACAAGGTGCTACTTTGAAGCACAATATATGAGACTCACTACATGAAGAACAAGGTGCTACTTTGAAGCACAAGTGTGGAAAAGAGATAGTAGCATTGCCCTTTTTATTTATTTTCTTTTTTTTCTTTTTTTTGGGCCTTTCTTTTTTTTGGCCTTTCTCTTTTTTTTGGCCTTTCTCTTTTTTTTGGGGCAATGCTCTAATAATGATGATCATCACACTTTCATTGATTACAACATATGAATTACAACTCGAAATTAGAACAAGATATGACTCTATATGAATGCCTCCGGTGGTGTACCGGGATGGTGCAATGAATCAAGAGTGACACGTATGAAAAATAATGCATGGTGGCTTTGCCACAAATACGATGTCAACTACATGATCATGCAATGGCAATATGACAAAAGTAATGTATGTCATGATGATGATGGAAGTTGCATGGAAATATATCTCGGAATGGCTATGGAAATGCCATGATAGGTAGGTATGGTGGCTGTTTTGAGGGAGATAATAGGAGGTTTATGTGTGATAGAGTGTATCGTATCACGGGGTTTGGATGCACCGGCGAAGTTTGCGCCAACTCTCAAGGTGAGAAAGGGCAATGCACGGTACCGAAGAGGCTAGCAAAGGTGGAAAGGTGAGAGTGTGTATAATCCATGGACTCAACATTAGTCAAAAGAACTCATATACTTATTGCAAAATTTTAGAAGTCATCAAAAATTCAAGTACTACGCGCATGCTCCTAGGGGGGGTAGATTGGTAGGAAAAGACCATCGCTCGTCCCCGACCGCCACTCATAAGGATGCGCAAGCCAGGTACACTTCATGTTTCAAATTTGTTACACAATTTTAACCATACGTGCATGCTACGGCACTTGAAAACTTCAACACAAGCATTCTTTGAATTCATAATCACCCAACTAGCATGACTTTAATATCACTACCTCCATATCTCAAAACAATTATCAAGCATCAAACTTTTCTTAGTATTCAACACGCTCATGAGAAAGTTTCACATATCTTGAATACCAAGTATATTAACATTAAGCAAATTACCATGCTATTAACGACTCTCAAAATAATCTAAGTGAAGCATGAGAGTACAACTATTTCTTCAAAATAAAACTACCACCATGCTCTAAAAGATATAAGTGAAGCACTAGAGCAACAACAAACTACTCCGAAAGATATAAGTGAAGATCAATGAGTAGCTAAATAATTATGCAACTATGCGAAGACTCTCTCTCATTAAAGAATTTCAGATCTTGATACTTTATTCAAACAGCAAGCAAAGCTAAAGAAAACTACATTACAAGGATAACACAACTCGTGTGAAGAAACAAAAACTTAGGCTCAACCGATACTAACCGATAGTTGTTGAAGAAGAAAGGTGGGATGCCTACCGGGGCATCCCCAAGCTTAGATGCTTGAGACTTCTTGAAATATTATCTTGGGGTGCCTTGGGCATCCCCAAGCTTGAGCTTTTGTGTCTCCTTAATTCCTCTCATATCATGGTTTCTCTTTTTATCAAAAGCTTCATTCACAACAAACTCAACAAGAACTCGTGAGATAGGTTAGTATAAACCAATGCAAAACCTTATCATTTTCTACTGTAACAAATCACTAAAATTATTATTCAAGATTTCATACTAAATGCCTCTGAATATTTAATACTCCTATCCTCAAATAGAATCATTAAACAAGCAAACATATGCAAACAATGCAAACATAACAGCAATCTGCCAAAACAGTAGTCTGTAAAGAATGCGAGAGTATCAATACTTCCCTGACTCCAAAAATTATGAACTAAAATTCCCACTGTAATAAATTTTTCATAGCTCAATATTCAAAAAGATTCAACATTATACCACTCTATGACTTTTCTAGGGAATTTTTGCAACAGTGGTAAACTTTCTGTTTTCAAACAGCAACATGTATACTAGAAAAATAAGCATGGCAAAGGCTATCCTTGACTTTTTTTATTGAAATTAAAGATGCAAAACATTATTATGATTAACAGCAAGCAAATACTAACAAAAGAAAATGAAACTCCAAGCAAAACACATATCATGTGGTGAATAAAAATATAGCTCCAAGTAAAGTTACCGATGGTACGAAGACGAAAGAGGGGATGCCTTCCGGGGCATCCCCAAGCTTAGGCTCTTGGTTGTCCTTGGATATTACCTTGGGGTTCCTTGGGCATCCCCAAGCTTAGGCTCTTGCCACTCCTTATTCCATAGTCCATCGAATCTTTACCCAAAACTTGAAAACTCCACAACACAAAACTCAACAGAAAACTCGTAAGCTCCGTTAGTATAAGAAAACAAAACCACCACTTAGGGTACTGTAATGAACTCATTCTTTATTCATATATGTGTAATATCTACTGTACTCCAACTTATCTATGGTTCATACCCTCCGATACTACTCATAGATTCATCAGAATAAGCAAACAACACATAGAAAACAGAATCTGTCAAAAACAGAACAGTCTGTATTAATCTGTATCAAACTTATACTCCTGGAACTCCAAAAATCCTACCAAATTAGGAAATCCTAAGATATTCGTGTATCAATCCAGAGCAAAAAGAATCAGATCAGAAGAACGTTTCTGTGAATTAAAAAAACTAATTTACTGGGTGAAAAAGTTTCTGATTTTCAGCAGGATCAACACAACTATCACCGTAAGCCATCCTAAAGGTCTTACTTGGCACTTTATTGAAACAAAAGCTATTCTTTAACAAGCGCTTTTCTTTAATGCCTTTCTAGCTAGGCATGATGATGACAATGATGCTCACATAAAAGATAAGAATTGAAACATAACGGGAACATCATGAAGCATATGACTAGCACATTTAAGTCTAACCCACTTCCTATGCATAGGGATTTTGTGAGCAAACAACTTATGGGAACAATAATCAACAAGCATAGGACGGCAACACAAGCATAGCTTCAAGAATTTAAGCACATAGAGAGGAAACTTGATATTATTGCAATTCCCACAAGCATATGTTCCTCCCTCCTAATAATTTTCAGTAGCATCATGAATAAATTCAACAATATAACCAGCACCTAAAGCATTCTTTTCATGATTTACTAGCATAGAAATTTTACTACTCTCCACATAAGCAAAATTCTTCTCATGAATAGTAGTGGGAGCAAACTCAACAAAATAACTATCATGTGATTGAAAATTAAGATCAAGATGACAAGTTTCATGGTTATCATTATTCTTTAAAGCATACGTGTCATCACAATAATCATCATACATAGGAGGCATGCTTTCATCATAGTAAATTTGCTCATCAAAGCTTGGGGGACAAAAAATATCATCTTCATCAAACATAGCTTCCCCAAGCTTGTGGCTTTGCATATCATTAGCATCATGGATATTCAAGGAGTTCATACTAACAACATTGCAATCATCCTCATCATTCACATATTTTATGCCAAGCATTCTATGTAATTCTTCTTCTAGTACTTGAGCACAATTTTCCTTCCCATCATTTTCACGAAAGACATTAAAAAGACGTAACATATGAGACAAACTCAACTCCATTTTTTTGTAGTTTTCTTTTATAAACTAACTAGTGATAAAACAAGAAACAAAAAGATTCAATTGCAAGATCTAAAGATATACCTTCAAGCGCTAACCTCCCCGGCAAAGGCGCCAGAAAAGAGCTTGATGTCTACTACACAACCTTCTTCTTGTAGACGTTGTTGGGCCTGCAAGTGCACATGTTTGTAGGACAATAGCAAATTTCCCTCAAGTGGATGACCTAAGGTTTATCAATCCGTGGGAGGCGTAGGATGAAGATGGTCTCTCTCAAACAACCCTGCAACCAAATAACAAAGAGTCTCTTGTGTCCCCAACACACCCAATACAATGGTAAATTGTATAGGTGCACTAGTTTGGCAAAGAGATGGTGATACAAGTGCAAAATAGGTAGTAGATATAGGTTTTTGTAATCTGAAATAATAAAATCAGCAAGGTAACAAGCGGTAAAAGTGAGCGTAAACGGTATTGCAATGATAGGAAACAAGGCCTAGGGTTCATACTTTCACTAGTGCAAGTTCTCTCAACAATAATAACATAGATAGATAATATGACAAGCCCTCAACATGCAACAAAGAGTCACTCCAAAGCCACTAATAGCGGAGAACAAACGTAGAGATTATGGTAGGGTACGAAACCACCTCAAAGTTATCCTTTCTGTACCATCTATTCAGGAGTTCGTAGTGAAATAGCATAAAGCTATTCTTTCCGCTCGATCCATCATAGAGTTCATACTAGAATAACACCTTAAGACACAAATCAACCAAAACCCTAATGTCACCTAGATACTCCATTGTCACCTCAAGTATCCGTGGGCATGATTATACGATATGCATCACACAATCTCAGATTCATCCAACCAACACAAAGTACTTCAAAGAGTGCCCAAAAGTTTCTATCGGAGAGTCAAGAACGTGTGCCAACCCCTATGCATAGGTTCCCAATGTCACGAAACCCGCAAGTTGATCACCAAAACATACATCAAGTGGCACATGATATCCCATTGTCACGACAGATAATCACGGCAAGACATACATCAAGTGTTCATAAAAGACTCAATCCGATAAGATAATTCAAAGGGGAAACTCAATTCATCACAAGAGAGTAGAGGGGGAGAAACATCATAAGATCCAACTACAATAGCAAAGCTCGGGATACATCAAGATCGTGCCATAGAGGAGCACGAGAGAGAACACGAGAGAGAGAGAGAGAGAGATCAAACACATAGCTACTGGTACATACCCTCAGCCCCGAGGGTGAACTACTCCCTCCTCGTCATGGATAGCGCCGGGATGATGAAGATGGCCACCGGTGAAGGGATCCCCTCCGACAGGGTGCCAGAACGGGCTCCCGAGAGGTTTTTGGTGGCTACAGAGGCTTGCGGCGGCAGAACTCCCGATGTATCTTCTGTTCTGGAAGTTTTAGGGTATGTAGGTATATATGGGTGTAAGGAGTACGTAGGTGGACCTCTGGGGTGCTCATGAGGAAGGGGGCGCGCCCCCCACCCTCGTGGGCAGCCCGGGACTCCCCTGACATGCACTCCAAGTCTATCAGGTTGCTTTCCTTCCAAAAATAACTTCTCAAGTTGATTTCGTTCCGTTTTGACTCCGTCTGATATTCCTTTTCCTCGGAACATTGAAATAGGCATAAAACAGCAAATCTGGGCTGGGCCTCCGGTTAATAGGTTAGTCCCAAAAATAATATAAAAATGGAAAATAAAGCCCAATATTGCCTAAAACAGTAGATAAAGTAGCATGGAGCAATCAAAAATTATAGATACATTGGAGACGTATCAGTACCCAATTGTTTCTTTAGGGTATCCTATGAAGACGCACTTCTCCGATTTGGGTTCGAGCTTATCAGGCTGAACCCTTTTGACATAAGTGTCACAACTCGAAACTTTCAAAAATGACAACTTTGGTTTCTTACCAAACCACAATTCTTACGGTGTCGTCACAAAGGATTTAGATGGTGCCCTATTTATCGTGAATGCAGCCATCTCTAATGCATAACCCCAAATTGATAGTGGTAAATCGGTAAGAGGCATCATAGATCGCACCATATCTAATAAAGTACGGTTACGACATTCGTACACACCATTACGTTGTGGTGTTCCAGGTGGCGTGAGTTGTGAAACTATTCCACATTGTTTTAAATGAAGGCCAAACTCGTAACTCATATATTCGCCTCCTTGATCAGATCGTAGAAACTTTATTTTCTTGTTACGATGATTCTCCACTTCACTCTGAATTCTTTGAACTTTTCAAATGTTTCAGACTTGTGTTTCATTAAGTAGATATACCCGTATCTGCTCAAATCATCTATGAAGGTCATAAAATAATGATACCCGCTGCGAGCCTCAACACGCATCAGACCGCATACATCGGTATGTATTATTTCCAATAAGTCAATGGCTCGCTCCATTGTTCCAGAGAACGGAGTTTTAGTCATCTTTCCCATGAGGCATGGTTCGCAAGTATCAGATGATTCATAATCAAGTGATTCCAAAAGTCCATCTGCATGGAGTTTCTTCATGCGCTTTACACCAATATGACCTAAACAGTAGTGCCACGAATATGTTGCACTATCATTATCAACTTTACATCTTTGGCATTAATATTATGAATGTGTGTATCACTGCAATCGAGATTCAACAAAAATAGACCACTCTTCAAGGTTGCATGACCATAAAAGATATTACTCATATAAATAGAACAACCATTATTCTCTGATTTAAATGAATAACCGTCTCACACTAAACAAGATTGAGATATAATGTTCATGCTCAACGCTGGCACCAAATAACAATTATTCAGGTCTAAAACTAATCCCGAAGGTAGATGTAGAGGTAGAGTGCTGACGGCGATCACATCGACCTTGGAAGCATTCCCGACGCGCATCATCACCTCGTCCTTAGCCAATCTTCGTTTAATCCGCAGCTCCTGTTTCGAGTTACAAATATGAGCAACCGAACTAGTATCAAATACCCAAGAGCATTAGTAAGGTACACATCAATAACAGTATATCAAATATACCTTTGTTCACTTTGCCATCCTTCTTATCCGCCAAATACTTGGGACAGTTTCGCTTCCAGTGACCAGTCCCTTTGAAGTAGAAGCACTCAGTTTTAGGCTTGGGTCCAGCTTTGGGCTTCATCCCAGGAGTGGCAACTTGCTTGCCATTCTTCTTCAAGTTCCCCTTCTTTCCCTTTCCCTTTTTCTTGAAACTAGTGGTCTTGTTAACCATCAACACTTGATGCTCCTTCTTGATTTCTACCTCCGCAGCTTTGAGCATTACGAAGAGCTCGGAATTGTCTTCTCCATCCCTTGCATATTATAGTTCATCACGAAGCCTTTGTAGCTTGGTTGCAGTGATTGAAGAACTTTGTCAAAAATACTATCATCTAGAAGATTAACTCCCAACTGAGTCAAGTGATTATGGTACCCAGATATTTTTAGCATGTGTTCACTGACAGAACTATTCTCCTCCATCTTGAAGCTATAGAACTTGTTGGGACTTCATATCTCTCAACTCGGGCATTTGCTTGAAATATTAACTTCAACTCTTGGAACATCTCATATGCACCATGACATTCAAAATGTCTTTGAAGTCCCAATTCTAAGCCGTAAAGCATGGCACACTGAACTATCGAGTAGTCATCAGATCGAGGTTGCCAAACGTTCAAAACATCAACATCTGCTCCTCCAGCAGGCCTTTCACCTAGCGGTGCATCAAGGACATAATTCTTCTGTGCAGCAATGAGGATAATTCTCAAGTTACGGACCCAGTCCGTGTAGTTTCTACCATCATCTTTCAACTTAGCTTTCTCGAGGAACACAATAAAATTGAGGGGAATGGTAGCACGGGCCATTTATCTACAACATAGATATGCAAATACTATCAGGACTAAGTTCATGATAAATTAATTTCAATTAATCAAATTACTTAAGAACTCCCACTTAGATAGACATCCCTCAAGTCATCTAATTGACACGTGATCCAAATCAACTAATCCATGTCCGATCATCACGTGAGATGGAGTAATCATCAATGTTGAACATCTCTATGTTGATCATATATACTATATGATTCATGTTCGACCTTTTAGTCTCCAGTGTTCTGAGGCCATGTCTGTACATGCTAGGCTCGTCAAGTTTAACCCAAGTATTCCGCATGTGCAAAACTGTCTTGCACCCATTGTATGTAAACGTAGAGTCTATCACACCCGATCATCACGTGGTGTCTCAACACGAGAAACTGTAGCAATGGTGCATACGCAGGGAGAACACTTTTACCTCAAAATTTAGTTAAGGGATCATCTTATAATGCTACCATCGTACTAAGCAAAATAAGATGCATAAAAGCTAAACATCACATGTAATCAAAATATGTGACATGATATGGCCATTGTCATCTTGTGCTTTTGATCTCCATCTCCAAAGCATTGTCATGATCTCCATCTTCAACGGCTCTACACCTTGATCTCCATCGTTGCATCTTGGTCGTCTCGCCAACTATTGCTTCTACAACTATCGCTAACGCATAGTGATAAAGTAAAGCAATTACATGGCGTTTGCATTTCATACAATAAAGAGACAACCATAAGGCTCCTCCGGTTGCTGATAACTTTTACAAAACATGATCATCTCATACAATAATGTATATCACATCACAACATGCCCTGCAAAAACAAGTTAGACGTCCTCTACTTTGTTGTTGCAAGTTTTACGTAGCTGCTACGGGCTTCTAGCAAGAACCATTCTAACCTACGCATAAAACCACAACGGTGTTTCATCAAGTTTGCTATTTTAACCTTCTTGAAGGCCCGACCCTAGTCAAATTTGATTCAACTAAAGTAGGAGAAACAGACACCCGCCAGCCACCTTTATGCAAAACTAGTGGCATGTCTGTCGATGGAACCAGTCTCATGTATGTGGACATGTAAGGTTAGTCCGGTCCGCTTCATCTTACAATACCGCCGAATCAAAATAAGACGTTGGTGGCAAGTAGTATGACTATCACCTCCCACAACTCTTTGTGTTCTACTCATGCATATCATCTACGCATAGACCAGGCTCATGATGCCACTGTTGGGAAATGTTGCATGGAAAACATAAAAAACTCTACGCAAACGCAATGATCTATCCATGGAGATGCATAGCAACGAGGGGGAGAGTGTGTCTACATACCCTCATAGACCGTAAGCGGAAGCATTTGACAACACGGATGATGTTGTTGAACTTTCTTCAAGCTCCACTGATCGAGTACTGAACATACGACACCTTCGAGTTTTGCACACGTTCAGCTCAGTGACGTCCCAAGTCTTCATGATCCAACACGATGTCAAGGTAGTAGATGAGTCCTGTGAGCACGACGGCGTGGTGACAGTGATGGTGAAGTGATCCTCGCAGGGCTTCGCCTAAGCACCGTGAGAATATGACCGGGAGTGTAAACTGTGGAGGGGGCACTGCACACGGCTAGGCAATTGTCTGGTGTGTGCTAGGGGTGCCTCCCCCCACATATATATAGGTGGGAGGGAGAGGGGAGGCAGCCGGGAGGCGCCCAAGTAGGTCGAATCCTACTTGGGGTCTCCCCATGGTCGGCGCCCCCTGCCTTATTTGCCGGAGGGGGAAGGAAAGAGGAGGGAGGAGGGAAGGAAGGGGGAGGCCGAATCCCCCTTTCCTTCTCCCTTCCCCTCTTTCCTTCTCCTCTGGTTCGGCCCATATGGGGGCGCACCAGCCCCTTGTGTCCGGTGCGTTTCCCCTCTTGGCCCATAAGGCCCATATCTTTTGCCAGGGGTGCCCGGAACACCTTCAGGTGACCCGATATGCACCCGGTACCCTCGGGAACACTTCCGATGTCCGAATACTATCGCCCTATATATAAATCATTACTTCTCAACCATTTAGAGACTACTCATCATGTACGTGATCTCATCCAGGACTCAGAACAACATTCGGTCACCAAATCACATAACTCATATATTACAATATCGTCATCGAACGTTAAGCATGCAGACCCTACGGGTTCGAGAACTATGTAGACATGACCGAGACACCTCTCCAGTCAATAACCAATAGCGGAACCTGGATGCTCATATTGGCTCCTACATATTCTACGAAGATCTTTATCGGTCGAACTGTTATGACAACATACGTAATTCCCTTTGTCTATCGGTATGTTACTTGCCCGAGATTCGATCATCGGTATCTTCATACCTAGTTCAATATCGTTACTGTAAAGTCTCTTTACTCATTTCATAATACATCACCCCGTTACTAACACCTTAGTCATTTGCTTGCAAGCTTATGATGTGTATTATCGAGAGGGCCTAGAGATACCTCTCCAACACTCGGAGTGACAAATCTTAATCTCGATCTATGCCAACTCAACAAAAACCTTCGGAGATACCTGTAGAGCACCTTTATAATCACCCAGTTACGTTGTGACGTTTGATAGCACACAAGGCATTCCTCCGGTATTCGGGAGTTGCATAATCTCATAGTCGAAGGAATATCTATTTGACGTGAAGAAAGTAATAGCAATAAAACTGAATGATCATTATGCTAAGCTAACGGATGGGTCTTGTCCATCACATCATTCTCCTAATGATGTGATCCCGTTATCAAATGACAACTCATGTCAATGGTTAGGAAACCTTAACCATCTTTGACCAACGAGCTAGTCAAGTAGAGGATCACTAGGGACAGGATGTTTGTTTATATATTCAAACATGTATTTAGGTTTCCGATCAATACAATTCTAGCATGAATAATAAACTTTATCATTAATAAGGAAATATAAAATAAAAACGTTATCGTTGCCTCTAGGGCATATTTCCTTCAACTTTATTTTTTGTTTGGGAACCGCCCATGGTTTATCTAGCATGGAAGATACTGGGAATTCTTGGTTGTTTTTGTTGACAGGAAAAACACGCCTCTCAAAACAATTTATCTCTCAGTTTAAGCTATGAGCTCTGGCACCTCTACAAATCTCTGCTTCCCTCTGCTAAGGTCCTATCTTTTACTTTTATGCAATTTTTATTTTTATTAAGTCTCCATCTTATCTTATAAAGCACCAACTAGGGAACACTATTGTCATACTTGTGCATCGGATTTAGCTAATATTTGAATGTGTTTCATGAATGGATCAATTATTGAGAATAATGGGCTAGAAATAACTCACTTTCGCATTGATATTTTGAAAGACATGGTTGCTTGTTGATATGCTTGAGTATTGATGTCTTCATGTCAAATTATAGAATATTACTTTGAATCAAATAAATTCCAAATGTCCTTGCTACAAAAGAAAAGAATATGTGCTCAATATGATAGGTAGTTTTCCACATCAAAAATTCTATTTTTATCATTTACCTACTCGAGGACGAGCAGAAATTAAGCTCGGGGATGCTTAATACATGTCCAACGTATCTATAATTTGTTCCATGCTATTATATTATCAATCTTGGATGTTTTATATACATTAACTAGCAACTTTATATCATTTTTGGGACTAACCTATTAACTTAGTGCCCAGTGCCAGTTACTGTCTTTTTTGCTTTTTATTACTTTGTAGAATATCAACACCAAATGAAGTCCAAATGCCGCAAAACTTTTTGGAGAATTTTTTCCTAGCAAGAAGAGACCCTGGAAGCTTATGGAGGCAATGAGAAGATGGCCCAGTGAGCCACTAGGCATCAGGGCGCGTCAGGGGCCTCTAGCATGCCCTGGTGGGTAGTGGGGCCCACGTGGCTCCATTTGACCTACCTCTGCCTCTATGAATACTCTAAAATCCCAAAACCCTCAAGGGAGTCCACGAAATACTTTTTCCGCCATCGCAAGCTCCAGAACCACGAGATCTAATGTAGTGGACTTTCCTAGCACTCTGTCGGAGGGGGTAACTGATGTCTGCTAGGACTACATCGGTATTTCCCTAAAGAGCAAGGGATGATGCAGCACTGCAATGGTAGGTTTATCCCTCAGTAATCATACCAAGTTTATCGAACCAGTAGGAGAACCAAGCAACACTACGTAAACAACACCTGCACACAAATAAAAAATACTCGCAACCCCACGTGTTAAAGGGGTTGTCAATCCCTTTCGGGTAACGGCGCCAGAAATTGGTAAATGACGTGAGAGAGTTGTAAATATTAATAGATCGAACGCCAAATAAAATAAAGTGCAGCAAAGTATTTTTGTATTTTTGGTTTAATAGATCTGAAAATAAAAGGCAAATAAAATAGATCGCAAATGCAAATATATTAAAGAAGAGACCCGGGGGGCGTAGGTTTCAAGAGTGGCTTCTTTCGAGAAAAATAGCAAACGATGGGTGAAAAATTACTGTTTGGAAATTGATAGAACTTCAAATAATCATGACGATATCCAAGCAATGATCATTATATAGGCATCACGTCCAATATTAGTAGACCGACTCTTGCCTGCATCTACTACTATTTTTTTGAAGGTTAGGACAGTAGGAAAGGCTCCTACTACCACTACAAAAAAAGACACATCCGTGACATTTTGGGCTGAACGAAAAAAATTTCTATCATACATATGGCACTTCTATGACAATAATTGTGACAAAACCCGGTATCATCATAGATGTGGTGGGCTCCTACTTCTATGACAAAAAATCATGACAGAAAATGGGCTTTTCGTCCTGGGTGGGCTGGAGACGCAGTTGCATGACATTCTTTGGGCCGTCCATGATGGAAAACACCATGGTAGAAGCGAGGGGGAGGAAAATTTCGGGGAGTTGCCGGTTACGGTGGGAGAGCGATGCGCGTTTCTCTTGTACGTACGCGCGTGTGTGCGAGGCGTTGGCTCTAACTAAACCCGAGCAAGGCGTTGGGCTCTAACTAAACCCGAGCGATTTCATTGTAGGCTACGCGTTACTGAACCCGAGCGATCGATCGATGGCTGTTAACTGAACCCGAGGGAGCAATTCCTTCGCTACTGCTGCTAACTGAAGCCGATCGATTGGATGAACA
>NC_041381.1:326456489-326459973 GCF_002162155.2 Triticum dicoccoides
CAGTGAGCCGTGGCGTTGCCTCTGGATGAATAGGAACCCGTGGTGTGGAGGGCTGGATGAACAGTAGACGGTGGAGGGGTGGCCATGGAGGGGTGGTTGAACAGGACCCCGTGGTGTGGAGGGTTGGATGAACAGTAGACAATGGAGGGGTGCCCGTGGAGGGGTGGTTGAATAGTAGCCGGTGGAGTAGCGCGCGGTGGAGGCTGGATGAACAGGAGCCCGTGGAGGCTGGAGGAGGTCGATGGTGGAGATGAATAGTATCCCGTGGAGTCCCGTTTTGCGGTACGCCACACCCCTCCCGATGAACAGGACCCACGATTCGACCGTAGCACTCCAACACAAGTCCGTTTCGTCCGTTTTGTGGTACGCCACACCCCTCCCGATCAACAGGACCCCCGTTTCGACCATAGGAGGTCCGTTTCCTCCATTTTGCGATACGCCACACCCCTCCCGATCAACAGGACCCCCGTTTCGACTGTAGGAGGTCCGTTTCCTCTGTTTTGCGATACGCCAGGCCCCTCCCGATCAATAGACCCCGTTTCGAACGTGGCCGGTCGAACACAAGGTCATTTCCTCCGTTGTGCGGTACGCTAGGCCTAGTTTCCATCGCCAGTTCCGTCCAAGCCCTCCCGATGAATACGACCACGCATTCCGTTCCGACCCAGCCGGTTGGTTCCCACGCGTTCCGTAGCCTCCCGATCAACACGACTCATTCTGTTGCCTCCCGATGAACACGACGACGATGATGATTCTCCGTTCTGACCCAGCCATGTACGTATGCATGAGTAGGCGTTCGAGACCCTGCCCGTATGTATGTACGTGGCCGTATTTTCTTTCTTGCACCCTTGCCGTTGTACGTACGTGTACATGCTACGTGCGCGCCTCTACTACAACACGTGCGCACCTCTACATCTACGACACGTGCGCGCCTCTACATCGACCAGTTTGTACGTACATGTTCGCGACCAGAATGACAACGCTACATACACTTCGACCAGGTGGGTCCCGACTGTCAAGCACTTCCTTGCGTGCGAAGATGTAGCTGGTGGTTCCAGCAGTCAGGGGCGCGAATCGTTTTGTTTTTTTTTTGCCCGGACGCACTTCCTTGCATGCGAAGGTGTAGCTAGTGGGTCCCAGCAGTCAGGGGGGAAACATTTTTTTGCGAAATATGGTGGTCCGTCCGGTGGGTCCCCGCTATCAGGTGGAGGAATAATTATTTTGCGCGTAATAAGGAGGCATTTCCTTGCTGCGGCCGTGGACCCAGCTGTCAGCCTCTCCACGTACAGTCCACGTCCAATGGAAGCCGTTCCTTGACCAAGTTGACCACGCCACGCCAAGAGCACCAGGGCGGTGGACGACGATGAGGCCTAGGAAGGGGATGACGCGGAGCCGGGGAAGACGCGGCAGTGGATGCCTACGCGTAGAGGAGTACGAGGGTTCACTGGTTCGCTGCGGTGTGAGGCTGCCGTCGCCGTAGAATAACAGGGGGTGTGGGTGAGTAGAGGGATGGCCTGGCTAGCGGTGGGAGTAGTAGGAGGCGGTGAGGCCTCCGCCGCATCGCAGCCGGCCACGGGAGGCAGGAGCACGAGGCACGACCGACGCTAGTTTAGGCGGCTGGAGCAAGAAGACCAGAGGTTGAAGAAGCACTACGGCCGTTGGATGGACATCGTACGGTCACTGGAGCTAGAACCGTGCATATTGACTAAGTTGACAAAGCCCTCCGTCCCCGTCAACTTAGTAGGCCCACAAGTCAGCCTGCCACTATACTAGGTCCCAGCTAATAGGGGGAGTATTCATTTTTTTTGTGCGTAATAAGGAGGCACTTCCTTGCGTGCGAAGATATAGCTGGTGGGTCCGAGCTGTCAGCGGAAGTAACGTTTTTTCGCGAAATACTGAGGCCCTTTCGGTGGGTCCCCGATGTCAGGTGGAGGAATCATTATTTTGCGCGTAATAAGGAGGCATTTCCTTGCGTGCGGCCGTGGACCCAGCTGTCGGCCTCTCCACGTACACTCCACTTCAGATGCATGTCGGTCATTGACCACGTTGACCAGGCCGCACCGAGAGCACCAGGGCGGTGGAAGACGGCCAGGCCTAGGAAGGGAACGACACGGAGGCAGGGAAGACTCTGCAGTTGTTTCCCACGCAGAGTGTGGGTGAGTAGAGGGATGGCTAGGCCAGCGATGGTAGAGGGATGGCTAGGCCAGCGATGGTAGTACGGTGGGGCGGTGAGGCCTGCGCAGCAGCATAGCCGGCCGCGGGGAGGAGGGAGCAGGTAGTCCCGCCGGCGCTTGTTTGAGCGGCTGG
Organism: Triticum dicoccoides; assembly: GCF_002162155.2. Taxonomy (NCBI): domain Eukaryota; kingdom Viridiplantae; phylum Streptophyta; class Magnoliopsida; order Poales; family Poaceae; genus Triticum; species Triticum dicoccoides. Next base: position 326,458,794 of record NC_041381.1, read on the forward strand.
AGCAGGAAGAGCAGAGATTAAAGAAGCATGACGGCCGTTGGATGGCCATCCAACAGTCACTGCTTGTGTGTCAACCTTTTTTTTAGGAAAGCCTCAAATCTGTGGAAAACAGCATACAACCCATCTTCCATTATTTCTAATAATTTACAGCCCATTTGCTAATTCTTATGGTTTTTTTGGAGCCCATATTCTTTTTGTTAGCATTACAGCCCATATTGTGGCCACGGTTAAAAAATTATACGAAATTTTGCATATTTCGGTGCGGTCCGAACTGTTTTTAATCCCGAAATTTCGACTCACATTCAAACTGATTTTAAAAATAAATGTATATCAATATAAAATCCAACAAATTCTCCATGCATAAAAATTAATGTAATTTAAAATATCGAAATGAAAAAAAGATATTTGAAACTAGTTGTCGGTTTGATGTGTTTTAAAAATGTACAACCCATTTCTCATTACTGATAGGCCATTTTCTCGGCCAGCCGAATGAAGCTCTCCTCGTCTTGAAAGATTTGCAGCCCAACAGGCCTAACAAAGCGACTTACTTGGCAAATCACAAAAAAAACTAGGCTGTGGCCTTTGACCCAGCTGTCAGCCTCTCCACGTATAGTACTCTTCCGATGGAAGTCGGTCATTGACCACATTGACCACGCCGCGCCGAGAGGACCAAGGTGGTGGACGACGGCGAGGCCTAGGAAGGGGACGACGCGGAGCCAGGGAAGACACGGCAGTGGATGCCCACGCAGAGAGGAGTACGAGGGTTCACTAGTTCGGCTGCGGCGTGAGGCTGTTGTCGCCGCAGAATAACAGGGGGTGTGGGTGAGTAGAGGGATACCCTGGGCCAGCGGTGGGAGTAGTAGGGGCGGTGAGGCCTCTGCGGCATCACAGTCGGCCACGAGAGGTAGGAGCACGCGGCATGACCGGCGCTGCTTTGGGCGGCTGCAGCAAGAAGACCAGAGGTTGATGAAGCACTATGGCCGTTGGATGGACATCGTACGGTCACTGGAGCTAGAATCATTCATATTGACTAAGTTGACAAAGCCCTCCGTCCTCGTCAACTTAGTAGGCCCACAAGTCACCCACCCACTATGGTGGGTCCCAGCTAGCAGGGGGTATTCATTTTTTGGTGTGTAATAAGGAGGCACTTCCTTGCGTGCGAAGATATAGCTGGTGGGTC
>NC_041381.1:326460399-326501587 GCF_002162155.2 Triticum dicoccoides
GCGTTTTTTTTGCGAAATACAGAAGCCCTTCCCACGTACAGTGCACGTACAGTGAGTAATAAGGAGGAACTTTCCTTGCGTGCGACCATGGACCTCGTGGGTCCCAGCCGTCAGGCTCTCCACGTACAGTCCTCTTCCGATGACTCTCGTATGTTGACCACGCCACGCTGAGCGCACCGAGGCGGTGAACGACGGCAAGGCCCCAGACTGGAACGACCCGAAGATGGGGAAGACGCGGCAGTGGAGTCGCAGACGGAGACGAGTGGGAAACTTGACTGGTTCGGGTGCGGGGTGGGCCTACACTCGGCAGAGAATAACAGGAGGTGCGGATTGGAGGGATGGCCTGGCCGTCGGCGGGGTAGCATTTTGCTGAGGAGCGCAAAACAACGCCGCTGGACGCCGAAGGCTGGAGCAGGCGGTTCTGGCAGCATTGGGGGAAGAAGACGAGAGATTGATGAAGAATGCCGGCCGTTGGATGTAAATCCAACGCCTTCTTAGGCTTCGACCTACTGGCCCACATGTCAGCCAGTCCATTTGTTTTTTAGTCCATTTGGTGGGCTGGGTGAAACAATGATGTAGCATCTATGCAGCCCATTTAAATCCCATTTGCATTTTTCTCGAAATCCGCGGACTTGCTGGGCTGGGTGAAAATATCATGTTGGGCTAGAGGGAGAAATGTTATAAAAAAATAAACACATGATTGCACATCAGTAAAATCTTTGCAAGCTTATGTACGCAATCACTAGGAGTTAACTTGGCAAGTTATATATAAACAATTATTATTATTATTTTGTAAGAACTTTCAACTTACGAAATAAAATATCATTTTAATTTGATGAGTTAATAGTACATGGGGTATTATTATTTTTTAGGCTAGACGTGGGACAGTTGAATTGGTTCTAGAGGAAAGTACTGGAAGAAAACTCAGTTTACATCGAAAAAGAAAGTGGGAGAAAATTCAGAGACCTGCTGGGTCCACCTGAGGAGAGGAATATGTTGGGAGGAAGGAGATTCAAAGCACGGCAGCCGAGTGAACTAGTTTTGTTTTACGGACAAGTGAACTAGTTTACATACATTAGCAAATAGCCACTAAAAAAAGCAATCAGGTTAATGGGTTCTTAAAAGAAATATTTGGGACAAAACAGATAATTACGACAAATAGGCTAATGCATGAAATACTCAGATGATAAAGGTGCTTATAAATAGATAAAGTACAACATCTAGACCTTCCTGGCATGCTTGACCATGACGCTGCGGCTGTCCGTGTACTCGTCGGTTACGGGAAGCAGACACGCCCTCATGTCCAAGATCTGCATGTACATGTCGTAGCACGCGTATGTGTCCTTGGCCGCTTAGGTTATATAGGCTAGATACAGAGGTACCTCCCACGTGTTCAGGTCGTCTTCTTTCATGTTGGCATATCAGGGGTCGATGATGGTCTCAGCGAGGTCAACCACGGAGTCCTTCTCCTGCCCGTTGCTGATGATCTTGTATTGCTTCTGGATGTCGACAAGCTTGTTGCACCAGATGGCCGAATCGTCGTGTTCTTCCTTCTCTCCACCGTAGCGAAGGTGCAGTCGGCGATGCCGATGAAACGGGCGAATGCTCCAGAACCTGGTGCAGCCATAGGACTGAGGCGAGGCAGAGCTTCACCGAGTCCGTATCATTGGTGTACATCACATTCAACTTGGTGCAGCCATAGGACTGAACGGCAAACTAACTCCTTGCTGAAGTCCATATCCAGCAGGCTCACCCCTCGGATCGCCATTGGAGTCTCTTCGATTGAACGAGTGTGTAGGCGGCGGCAGCAGTTCATTTTTCAGCTCTTGGGGAACTGGATTCAACAGTAAGCTGAGTGTGTACACGCGACAACAGTTACTACCCCTCCCTCGTCCGCTGCACGCCCGGCAGAAGATGCACCCTCGGCGCATTCAAACGCCTCAATTAAGAAACCTACTACGGCCACACGTCGGTTCACGAGCGGGTGTGTATTGGTACTGTAATAACAGGAGTTAGTGGTCACTTTACTTAAATTTAATTAGCTTTAATAGAAATTTATACTTAAAACACGCAATGGATTGGCTCGTTCTATCAGTGCCACGGGAACAACATGCACAACAATTAGAATTATTATTCTTAGGACGCACACGATCAGCACATTTGTCGCACTTTCACAAAGATAATACTACCAAGTTTGAACTATTTGTTATGGTTGCTGTCCTCTGCATCATCATGCCGTGTTTCCCAGCTTGCAAGATTCAGAACCAACAAATAAAATTCAAATAATAAGTACAACAAAGATGCCTACACATCTCATTGATTCCCAGCTTGCAAGATTCAGAACCAACAAATAAGATCCAAATAATAATTACCTACATGTCTCATTGATTCCTAGCTTGCAAGATTCAGAATCAACAAATAAGATTCAAATAATAAGTACAACAAAGATGCCTACACATCTCACTGATTCCCAGCTTGCAAGATTCAGAACCAACCCATTAGAGCCTTTTGATAAAGTGAATATTGGGATTAAATCCATCTTGGCTAGCCATGTCATACAATCGAAGAACTTGGCGAATGCTCTTGACCATCACAACATCTGAAGTAGAGTATTCCTGTTTGCACAGCATGTTTGCATAGCACAAACAAGGAGACAGGAGAGCATGATTTCGCTTTAGTTGAACCATTTTGTGCAGTTCCACCAAAAATGAGAGATGTTGCTCTTGACCGTCACAACATCTGTAGTAGAGTATTCATGTTTGCACAGCATGTTTGCATAGCACAAACAAGGAGATAGGAGAGCATGTTTCACTTTAGTTTAACCATTTTGTGCAGTTCCACCAAAATTGAGAGATGTTGCCCACGTGACATTTTAGTTGAACTTCACAAGACACTCATTCCTAAAAAAAGTGTTTTGTGTAGTTCACCAAAAGGTCACAATAGCAACAAGGTGAAATGCATATCCCTATCTGCACAAAATGATAGAAAGTAAACAGTTGCTGGTCAATAAGAATATACGAAACATATACAAAATGAAAAGAAGCATCTTAATTATGTTCATGGCAATCATGCAAGGATAGTAGAAATTTTAAAACGTCAGCAATGCTTCATGTTACTAGAAGCATTACGATCAACAATGAGATTCCTCAGATATGGGATTACTTTAATGGTGGCATTGCTTGTTTACCAGACACAGTAAATCAACAACAGCTAAAGAGTTGGTTTAAGGGCATGGGACCGTGGGGACACCAGGACACTCAGCAGTGTAAAGGAGCAACTTACTTATCATACTGGGGCAAACAGTAGGAGTGCCATTTGTAACACAGTTTAATTGCATCTTATCACTGGAGGCATTAGATTAACAATAACACTGGTTAGACATGTCCCTAAGGTAACAGTGTGATCGCTTCATTTTACATGCGCCCTTACAGCAAAAGGTTGGTTTACCCGCAAAAAAACAGCAAAAGGTTAGTATAAGGACATGCAACAGTGGACGCATCAGCACAATGTACCTACAAGGAGGCATAAAGTGGTGATGCCGAGCTTGTTCACGCTATGTGAGGGCAGCAAACCTAATCCTGGAGACCTTTTACTATGTGAGGGCAGCAAATCTAATCCTGGAGGCCTTTTACTATGTGAGGGCAGCAAATCTAATCCTGAGACCTTTTACTATGTGAGGGCAGCAAATCTAATCCTGAGACCTTTTACTATGTGAGGGCAGCAAATCTAATCCTGAGAACTTTTACTATGTGAGGGCAGCAAATCTAATCCTGGAGACCTTTTACTATGTGATGGCAGCAAATCTAATCCTGGACATACTCTGTTGACTTGTCCAGCAGCCGCCACTTTCTATCCTTTTTTCAACCAATAATAGATCTGTTCCTTATCCAGTTTGTACTGTGTTTTCCCATTATTTCCCTTTTCAACCAAGAGACCGGTTGGGTATCCGGTCTCTACTACTTTCACCATATTATTTCCTCTTTGAATCAAGTCCTAGATTCATGCTACAACTTTCCCCCCTTTCTTCGTTGTTTGAACAAAGCCCTAGATTCGAATGCATGAAGTAGCTTTACCTCTAATAATACTAAAAATTTAGGTGGCTTTGGAAGAGCTGATGGGAGTAGAAAAAGATGCACATGCAGACACGTGGGGAGCTGGGGCAGTAGAGAAAGGCCGCTTTCGAATAACTTATACCTGAGGGTCGCCGGGATGTCGGCGGCGGCAGGTCGGATCTGCGGACAATACAACAGGGAGGAAGAAGGGTCGGAGGACCTCCCGAGTCGGCGCTGTGTCAGAGAGAACGACACGGGCAGAGGATCGGGCCCCTCCGGCAGCTGTGGGTTTCCTCCCTTGGCGGCGATAACCACGTGAACGATGCACCTTTTAGTCCTCTACACACACCGGCCGAAGGGATCCGGCCGGATCCGTGACCAGGGGTGAGCAGAGAGAAAATGTTGCTACCGCTGTCTTGTTTATATCTGGAGAGGATGAGAGAATGAAGAGAGCAACCCTAGTAAAGCAAGCGCTCAGGCCCCTGCATCCATATATAGTGGAGTGATTATCTTTCTTCTCCCCACAACAAGCGTTTCAATTTGTGTACATGGCATTAAAGAAAAGAAACTCTCTATTCAAGGTGACTACTCTACGACTCCTACTTACTACTACAGTACTACCTCCGTCCTGGTTTATAGGTCCCTTTTATAGTTTGTGCCAAATTTTGACTAAAGATTTAAATAACAAAATGTTAATGCATGTCAAGAAAAGTTATCTCATTGGATTCGTATTTGAACATAGTTTGGAAAAATATAAAGTTTGGTGACATGCGTGAACATTTTCTTAGTTTAATCTATGGTCAAAATTTGGCACGAAATACAATGGGGACCAATAAACCCGGACAGAGGTAGTATTGTTCACTTGTGCTCCCCGCCCCTCCATTCATTGAACAACCCCACGGGTGAATAAGAGGGTGCTTGGATACGTTTTAGTCCCATGACTAAAAGTAGTGGGACTAAAACTTGCTAGCCTCACCCATGCTTGGATCCAAATACTAAAGAGACTAAAATCAAGTTATTGAGCATTTATTATCCTCCAAACCCTCCAATCCAGAACTCGCATGTGTTAAAGGAGATGAATTAAATGAGGAGAGAGAGGGCTAATACATATTTTAGTAGGTTTCCTATGACTAAAAATTTTTAGCCTCAAGACTAGTCCTAGCCTCTCTTTAGTCAGGGGTGCTTGGAACTTTAGCCTCTAAAAGAGACTATTTTTAGTCAGACTAAAAATAGTCCCTTGGATCCAAGCACCCTCTAAACATACAGTAAGTACTGTATTTATATAGAACGAACAAGATCGAACTATTTTCGCGTAGTTAAAAGTTGAGGGCGGGGCTTTTCCCGGGCAGTACGCGCGGCAGTTTTCGGGTAGGAGGTTTGACAGAGAGGCAAGGAGGGTGAGCGAGTGGGGCTATGCGATTTGACGGTGCGTTACTGCTGGAAAGACTTGTGATATGACCACTCATTATAGTCATGAATTACTGGCGCTCAGACCGGGGTGATGCCCCCCTTCCGTTCCGCGCTCTAATCTGGTGCATGACACGTCGACCCGGATGCTGGCTCTCCCACATGTCGGGTAGTAAGAAGGAGCAAAGAATGATGCGGTATATACTAGTACTATACTACTCCCTCCGTTCCTAAATATAAGTCTTTGGAGAGATTTCACTATGGACCACATACGGAGAAAAATGGGTGAATCTACACATAAAATGCATCTATATACATCCGTATGTGGTCCATAGTGAAATATCTACGAAGACTTATATTTAGGAATGGAGGGAGTACTACTCAGGTCGGAGGAGTGCGAACCACGGCAGCCCAGTGAACCAGCCGTGCGAACCACGGTAGCCCAGTGAACCAGCAGTAGAAAACAATAATGTGGTGATATGGCCATAAAAAACAATGTGCTACGGTCCACATTGTAGCATGTACAGTAACACTCCTCTTTGTTTGGATCCATGAGTTAGAGCTAGTTTGGGTTGAAATAGCCTCAAATTATCGAAACAAGAGGGGTTAGTTTGAGCTAGTTTGCTCTAACCCAGCTAAAAAAACTAGCCCGGTGGAGAGGTTCTAATTGGGTTAGTTATCCTGGGCCCACTAAAATAGAACTAAAAAAATCTCACCTGCCCGCACCAGATCGCTCCCCTAACAAAATCTCACCTGCCCGCACCAGATCGCTCCCCCCCTCTCGCACGACTCCTCTCTGTTCCCCATAGGGCCGCCCGCCCAAGCGCCGCTCGCCCTCTCTCTCCTCCGGCTGCCCTCTACTTTCGGCCTCCACCGCCCTACTCCGGCCGCCCTCTCCCTCCGACTTTCGAAGGTCGCCCCGCTCCCCCTTCACCAGTCGTTTTTCTTCCTCTGTCGTGCGCGGTGGCGGCGCATCTACCATGGAGGTCGTGAGAGGGGCGAGTTTGTTTGTTCCTTCTCTGTCTCACGGCCATATCATTGATCTTGCTTGCTCTAGCGCTAATTCTGATTTGGAAAAGTAGATCCTGATCAAACTTGCTATAGATTTGTGGTGCACGCATGGAATTGTTTGATGCTGCTTGAGGAGGTAATATATCTTTCTAGAGGCCCAAAGATTCAGGTCACCTTTCTAGGTATTTCAATTTCAGGCTTGCATTATTTGTAGAGGCCCAAAGATTCAGTTCACCATTCTTGGTATTTCAATTTCAGGCTTGCATTTTTTCTAGAGGCCCAAAGATTCAGTTCACCTTTCTAGGTATTTGAGTTTCGGGCTTGCATTATTTCTAGAGGCCCAAAGATTCACTTCACCTTTCTACGTATTTCAGTTTCAGTCTTGCATTATTTCTAGAGGCCAAATATTTAGTTCACCTTTCTATGTATTTCAGTTTCAGGCTTGCATTATTTCTAGAGGCCCAAAGATTCAGTTCAACTTTCTAGGTATTTAAGTTTCAGGCTTGCATTATTTCTAGAGGCCCAAAGATTCAGTTCACCTTTCTAGGTATTTAAGTTTCAGGCTTGCATTATTTCTACAGGCCCAAAGATTCAGTTCACCTTTCTTGGTATTTCAGTTTCAGGCTTGCATTATTTCTAGAGGCCCAAAGATTCAGTTCACGTTTCTAGGTATTTTAGTTATAGGCTTGCATTATTTCTAGAGGCCCAAAGACTAAGTTCCCAGTCGGTGGCAAGCGGCCCTGCTACCCATGCCGGTGTCTACCTCAACTCGCAAGGGCCGGCATCGGAGGGGTTCCCGGGGCTTGGGCTCTACAGAGCCTTCCTCCAGAGCGACGATGGCGAGCTCCTCCCTCGGTGTGTGAGGGGCTCCAGGCTCCCTCCCTATCGTGAACAACTTCCGTGATGAGTTAGCTCATTCTTTGTTTCATGAATTGTTTTTTTATTTTCTGAAGCTTGATTGATGACTTGTATGTTTAAGTGGGATATCTCATTTGTATGGACAAAGTAAAAATTATCATGTTTTGCATGCTTGATTGTATAGATGGTTCGTTTATGTCAATTGTGAGCGGGAGGAGGCCACAGAAGAGCCGGCCACACCAAGAGGGTGCTTGGATCCAAGGGACTTATTTTAGTCTGACTAAAAATAGGGTCCAAAGTAATAAAATGATTGAGATAGAGCATTTATTGTCAATCTAACCCTGCCATCCATACACCTCTTTGGTTTAGAGTTAGTTCAGGGTTAGAATCTAACTCTAACCTCTAACTGAGTTAGATTTCTCCTCGTCTCGGTTCATCGCCATCATACTTTCCCCATTCCTGTGTTTTCAGTATCCTGCGAATCAAAGAGGCCCTTTTTTCAGGAAAAATCAAAGAGGCCCTTAGACTGGTTGGTCCGGTCATTTTTTATAAACGTGTTATGTCCAAAATTTAATGAACGTGCTCCGGTTTCCATGAAAATAATCCAGTTTCATGTAGTAATTCATTGATTTATTTATTCTTCTGCGGGGTTTGCATGTAATTTGTGAGGTCTGAAATGTAAAGTACCCCGGCATATGCTCCGAGTCATGCATGCACTACGACCCAGATGCTCTATGTCCCACATGTCGGCGAATGGGAGCACGTGGAAATAGCCTAGGAGTACATATAGGAGGATAAATGCGTGAAAAATATGTACTGTGAAGCGTATCCGCGGTTCGAAAAGTAGACCTAAAGTGATGACAGCTATAGGTCGCACGCACCCAAGTAGTGCTACTAGACATATGACTAATTTTTCCCTCAAAAAAAAGAGGCACGAGTGCTCAGTACTCCTATTCTATAAACATGAGTCCCATCTGACAACAGCGTCCGTGCTACAGCTAGCCCTCCTCCCTCGTTTCTCTCTTCTAACTCTAAACTCGGACGACGCCCGGTGGGTGGGGTGGGTTTGCTTAACTGCGGCCCCACCTCACAGTGAAAACGTTACGACTGGAATAAAAAATGCCATATACTCCCTCCGTTCATAAATATAAGCCTTTTTAGATACTACTTCAAATGGAATATAGCATACAGATGTATGAAGACATAGTTTAGAGTGTAGATTCACTCATTTTGCTCCGTATGTAGTAGTCACTTGCTGGAATCTTTAGAAAGACTTATATTTGGGAATGGAGGGAGTACTATACTAATAAAACATTAAGGCCACGAGGCAATGCAGTGCTGATTACAGGAGGCAAGAAGAAGAGATGCATCTATCGACGATGTCCACCTCCTTGACTCAGGGCGCCGGCCCACCGAACGGCACCTAAGTAGCAGTGGCTTTCGTGGCCAGGTCGACGTGCTTCTAAACAATGGCGTCCAAAGATTCCAACCGCTGGAAGAAGGCCAACGTCTTTCTGTCCTTGCTTGCCTTGTAGTGGCCTATGTAGACGATTTCCTCGTAGACGCGGATGTGCAGGTCGATGGTTTCTTGCATGGCGAGGCGCTGCACGGCGAGCGCGGCCTCGAGGTGCACATTCTTCGTCGCGACCTCCGGCACCTGCAGGGCCACCAGGGCTTGAAAGAGTTCATCACCATGTAGGCCGATGAGGGTGGCAGGCAACGAGGAGCCTGGGCGCGCGGGCTGGAGCAGTACGGCAAGGTCGTCCGCGCGCTTCTTGACGGCGGTGAACTTGCAGATGGAGTTGACCATCATGTCGTCCATGCGAGAGGCGAAGCCGGCGTCGGCGAGGGCTACGATGCCTGCGGTCGCCAGCACCGTCTGGAAACGCTGCGCGGTGCGGGGCCGCAGGCCGGCGCCTTGGATGATTTGGCACAGCCGACTGCCGCTCGCGTCCATTGCCTCCATAGGTGCTTGTGGCTTCTGGTCACTTGGTCTTGGATTGGAGTGAGCAGTGTTGCACAGATACTTGGGAGTAGATGGATTGGAGTGGTGGGGCGCCTTTATTATATGAGAGTCCAATCTCTGTTGCATTGACATCGTGCTGGCTCTAGTCTGCTTCTCCAATTAATTCCCTCTACATGTAATTGAGGATGCATCATTGATCGTTCAACGTCTCGGGAACCGCTACCCTCTTCCTCTTTGGCATTCAAGCACCTATGGACCCGTCGACGACGAGGTGCCTATGGTGACTTCATAAATTTCAAGATGATAGTGTCGTGCGTGTGTGCGTTCATAGGGGTGAGTGTATGCGCGTGTATATGAGCGCTTGCGTCTGTACTGTGTCAAAAAAAACGTAAATGCGTGTCAAAAAGAGACTAGTCAGTATACTCAATATTGTGCACCTCGGAGAGGAAAATGATAGAACTAGTATGTATTTATTTATGGTGCAGATTCACTCATTTTGCTCCATATGTACTCCGTCTCGGTGTAGTCTAGTCACTTGTTGAAATCTCTAGAAGGGCAAATACTCCTTTCTGGTTTACAGGGCTATACTAGCAAGTAGTTGTACGTACTAGTACAATAGTGGGCTCACATAGCAATTTTGTCTCATGCAAGAGCCTGGCTATATGCGTGCTCCAATGTTCGCAACTGCAATGTTCGGTTTGCGCTTGGCTCTTCGCCTCTTCGAGAAGACGAACAATGATGTTACTACTACTGCTTCTATAGTGTCGAATCCACTACTGCATGTCCGTCCACCGCGAGCGGGACAGATAGCTTGTTGTAGAAGTACTACTACTAAGCAAAAGCATGTCCTCGTTTGTGAGCAACCGCGCGCATGGGCTAGGGAGAAGGCGTGTAGTAAAATCAAGCTTCTCCTCGTTCTACGAGTTGACGCGACACATCATAGCACTGGCCCCACATGCTTGCCTATAAACTTGGCTGAAAGACCCGCAGTGTACAATATATTTGCTGCAACCTCTAACATTTACCCACCACAAATTAAAATATATGTGGCCGTATACATCGTTCTGATGCAGAGGCCGGGGAGTCCCCCCTTTAAAAAAACAAATTAAAATATATATTCCTATCTTGACCAGATGAGCGTGCAAACTACAATCACCAGGGTGACAGGTAGGGCCAGAAGACTTTTTTTTTAAACTTCGAGACGGCCACATAGCATGGAGCCGACCCCAACGATTTTAAGCTTACAGGCACGGTACACGCTATCTAGACTACTCTACACATGAAACTGCCACACGAGCGTCCGGAATGTGCTTGGCTCTTCACCTCTTTGGGAAGTCGAACAATGATGGTGTACTACTGCACTGGAGGAGTACTAGAGTATGCTTCTGGCCATCTGGCACCGATTGAACTGCTGCATGTCCACCGCGTGCGGGAGGGAGAGCGTGTAGTGAAAGCTTTTCCTAGTCTTGCTAGCCACCACGCTCATGGGCGAGGGAGGGACGCTCCTGTCTTTGCGTGTATGATAGGTGGGCCCGATAGGTGTGTGGCCAACCTGTCATACAGCCAAAGGCAGGTGCAGTTAAGTCCGCGAGGGAGAGGATAATCAAACTTCTCGTTGATGTACGAGTTGACGCGACACATCAAAGCACTGCACTCAATATATTTCAATAACTTGCGTTTACCGATACATTAATTACAATGCATGCATGCATGCTGTGACTCTTCTTTTGATAGTACTTGCATGAGTTGATTTAATGCACCTTGAAGGATGGTTGTGCACGAGGAGGGCGAGATCATGCAGACCGAACAGGAACAGGACCCGACGATGGAGCTCTCTAAGGTCTTGATGGACCTCACCGTGCTCCACTGCCCCTTGTGCCTCCGCCCCTTGACGCCTCCAGTGTATGGGGTTCAAATACACCTCATCCATTTGGCTGATTGAGCAAGGTGCAGGTTTCTTGATTGATGTGCTGTTGGATTGATTTCTATAGTGCAAGGGAGGGCACCTGGCATGCGCAGACTGTCGCGTCGAGCGCCCTGGGAACCAGCGGAAGTGCCAGAAGTGCAAGCGCAGCAGTGGCTTCGACGTGCGGAACACGGCGGTGGACTTCGTCCTTTCGTCGGTGAGGGTGGAGTGCCCGCACGAAGGCTGTGGGCTCTACGTCACTTACCACAAGCTCGCCGATCACCAAAGTGTGTGTCCGCTCGCACCCTGCGAATGCCCCGTGCACGTCTGCGGCTACGAAGGCCCGCCTCCCGCGCTCTACCACCACATCAGCACCGCGCATCTGAAAGCACAAGTGCTCCCTAGGTGGTTTTGGTAATTAATGTCAACATATCTCTTGTTGGACTAACACTTTTATCTAGTATGTTTCAGATAAGTTCAACAATGGAGTGGCATGGACTAAAGGATGTGGGAACTCCTTTAAGATGCTAAGGACAAAGGATTGGCTCAAGCTCAAGCTTCAAGCTCAAGACTCTTCATTTTACATTTTAGTGATCCAAGATCACATTGAGTCTATAGGAAAAGCCAATACTATCAAGAAGGGATGAGGTGTTGCTTAATGAGTTTCTTGCTCCACAGTGCTTAGTGATATGCTCCAAAACCCTCAACTACTTTCCCACTTCCACACATATGACCTAAACCTAAAGTCAAACTCGGCCCCACCGATTCTTTCTATCCAGCACCACCGAGTTCAGATGTCATAGCCACTATCACAAACCCTAGGCAAATCGGTCTCACCGGTAGGGATCTCGGTCTCACCGAGATGGGGTTGTAATCTCTCTATGTATGTCCATTACCAAAATCACTATCACCGAGTTTGAGCAATCGGTACTACCGAGATTACAATGCAAACTCTCTGGTTAACTTATTACCAAAATCGGTCCGACCGAGTTTGAGTAATCGGTCCCACCGAGTTTGCCTGACCAACTCTCTGGTTAGCTAATTACCAAAATCGGTCTCACCGAGTTTGTGTAATCGGTCTCACCGAGAGTACGTTATGCCCTAACCCTAACCATATCGGTCCTACCGAGTTGCATGTCGGTCCCATCGAAAATCCTAATGGTCACTTGATTTACTGAATCGGTCCGACCGAGTTTGTTGATTCGGTCCCACCGAGTTTGGTAAATTGTGTGTAACGGTTAGATTTTGTGTGGAGGCTATATATACCCGTCCACCTCCTCTTCATTCATAGAGAGAGCCATCAGAACGAACCTACACTTCCAACATACATTTTCTGAGAGAGAACTACCTACTCATGTGTTGAGGCCAAGATATTCCATTCCTACCATATGAATCTTGATCTCTATCCTTCCCCAAGTTGCTTTCCACTCCTTCTTTCCACCAAATCCAAATCCTATGAGAGAGAGTTGAGTGTTGGGGAGACTATCATTTGAAGCACAAGAGCAAGGAGTTCAGCACCAACACACCATTTGTTACTTCTTGGAGAGTGGTGTCTCCTAGATTGGCTAGGTGTCACTTGGGAGCCTCCAACAAGATTGTGGAGTTGAACCAAGGAGTTTGTAAGGGCAAGGAGATCGCCTACTTCATGAAGATCTAGCGCTAGTGAGGCAAGTCCTTCGTGGGCTACGGCCATGGTGGGATAGACAAGGTTGCTTCTTCGTGGACCCTTCATGGGTGGAGCCCTCCGTGGACTCGCGCAATCGTTACCCTTCGTGGGTTGAAGTCTCCATCAACGTGGATGTACGATAGCACCACCTATCGGAACCACGAGAAAAACATCCGTGTCTCCAATTGCGTTTGAATCCTCCAAAACCCTTTCCTTTACATTCTTGCAAGTTGCATGCTTTACTTTCCGCTGCTCATATACACTTTGCATGCTTGCTTGTTATGTATTGTGAATGTTAAACTTGTGCCTAAACTCCACTTAAACTTAAAGAAGTTAAAAACTGCAACTTTGGTACTTAGTGTCCAATCACCCCCCCCCCCTTAGACACCTCTTCTCAAGGTCCTACAAGTGGTATCAGAGCTTTGGTCTCCATTGCCTTGGTTTAGTCACCATTGGAGGAAGATGGATGAGTCTACTTTGGGGAGTCTTAGACACAGAGTGCTTATACTTGATGGAGAGTATTTTCATGAGTGGAAAAATGAGATGCTTGTAATTTTCAATCAATATCATTTGAACAAGTACATTGCTTGCACTTGTGCACCTCATATTGATCCTATGCATCCTACCCTTGATGAGTCTATTAACATGATTCGCAATCTTAGAACTGTCGAACTTATCATTAGAGGATTGCCTAGAAACTTGATTGGATGTTTGCCTACTCTTAAGTGTGCCTACACTATATGGAAATTTCTTGAGGAACGCTTTCCAAATTATTCCTTGAAAAATCTTGATGAAATTCTCCATAAGTCTATTGCCTTGAGTAAGATGAATTCTAGTGATCCTATGTTTGGTGATCGTCTATTTGAGCTTACAAACCTTATGCGTGCCAAAGGAGATGTTGGAATTATTAGTGATATTATTTCCGAAGCTATAAAAATTCATAAGCAAGATCATTGTCAAACTCACTCTAACGAATTACCCTCTCTAGGATTTGATCCACCACATGACGATGTTGAACATGGATACTATGATGAGGATGATGATAGTGACTTCGATCTTGATGATGCAATGAGACACTCTGGTCTTATGGCAAATCTTCGGGGATATATGTCAGGAGGAAAGGAATGGGTTCTTGATAGTGGATGTACCGATCACATGACCGGAGATAAAGACATGTTTCGTGAGCTTGCTGAAAATGATGGTCCTTGAAAGTATGTCACTTTCGGTGACAACTCAAAGGGTAAGGTGGTTGGCCTCGGTAAGGTGGCCATATCACATGATAGCTCCATACAAAATGTCATGCTCGTTGAATCTCTTGGCTACAACTTACTTTCAGTATCTAGACTTGCTGATTTCGGTTTCAATGTCCTATTTACTGAAGTAGATTGCCAAGTGTTTCGTCGAGATAATCATAAAATGGTCTTTACTGGTATACGTAGAGGTGATCTTTACATTGTTGATTTCTCTAAAAAGGCTCAACCTAAAACTTGCTTCATTGCTAAATCCTCAAAAGGTTGGTTATGGCAGAGACGACTAGGTCACGTTGGCATGAGAAACCTTGACAAGCTTATTAAAGGGAATCATATCCTTGGTGTTAACAATGTCATATTTGATAAGGATAGACTTTGAAGTGCTTGTCAAGCAGGTAAACAGGTTGGAGGAAGGCATCCCGTGAAAAACATCATGACCACAAGGAGGCCATTTGAGCTACTTCACATGGATCTTTTTGGTCCCAACGCTTACAAGAGTCTCGGTGGAAATTCTTTTGGTCTTGTTATAGTTGATGATTTTTCAAGATTTACGTGGGTGTTCTTTCTCGATGATAAATCGCAGGTCCAAAAGATCTTCAAAAACTTCGCCAGGAAGGCTCAAAATCTGTTTGAAGTGAAGATCAAAAAGGTTCGCAGCGACAACAGAACGGAGTTCAAGAACGCAAACGTGGACACCTTTCTTGAAGAAGAAGGGATTTCACACGAGTTCTCGGCTACGTACACACCTCAACAAAATGGAGTTGTTGAGAGGAAGAACCGAACGCTCATCGAAATGGCGAGAACGATGCTTGATGAGTACAAGACACCGAAGCACTTTTGGGCAGAAGCGGTTGAGACAGCTTGTCATGCAACAAATCGCTTCTATCTTCACAAGCTACTCGGCAAGATGGCATATGAGCTCCTCACCGGTAACAAACCCCAAGTTGGATACTTTCGAGTATTCGGCTCAAAGTGCTACATTCTTGATAAGCATCGTCGTTCTAAATTTGCTCCTAAGTCTCATGAATGTTTCCTACTAGGTTATGGCTCAAACTCTCACACTTACCGTGTCTACAACATTTTCACCCGAAAGGTTGAAGAGACGATAGATGTGAAGTTTGATGAATCTAACGGCTCGCAAGTAGATCAATTGCCAATTGATGTAGGAGACAAAGATCCTTAGCAAGCAATCCAAGACTTGTCTATTGGCAAGATCCATCCAACGGAGGTGAAGGAGAGTACCTCGTCCGTCCAAGTGGAAGCTTCTATTTCACGATAAGGTGAACCAAGAGTTTATACGGAAGCATCCACAAGTGGGACACACCAAGATGAAGAAAACAAGGAAGTGCATCAAGATGAACGTCAACAACCTCCTTCTCCACCACGACAAGAGAACGACAACGCCAACAATGAAGAAGGCCAAGAAGAAGAACAAGATGAAGAAGAAGTTCAACCAAGAACCAAGCAAAAGCTTTCACGAGTTCGAGCAAGAATTGCTAAAGACCATCCCGTCGAGCAAATCTGCAATGATATTCAAACCGGGAGAATCACTCGCTCTAAAACTCGTTTAGCTAACTTTTGTGAAAACTATTCTTTCATCTCTAGCATTGAACCTATGAAGGTCAAAGAAGCATTGGAAGATACGGATTGGATAAATGCTATGCATGAATAGCTACACAACTTTGAGAGGAACCAAGTTTGGACATTGGTTGAGAAGCCCGACAACAACCACAACATCATCGGTACCAAATGGGTGTTTCGCAACAAGCAAGATGAAGATGGAAAAGTAGTTCGCAACAAAGCACGCCTCGTCTCCCAAGGCTACACACAAGTCGAAGGTATGGACTACGGTGAGACTTACGCTCCCGTTGCTAGACTTGAGTCCATATGCATCTTACTTGCCTATGCTAATCACCATGATATCACCTTGTACCAAATGGACATTAAAAGTGCTTTTCTAAATGGTGAAATAGAGGAGGAAGTTTATGTTAAGCAACCTCCCGGCTTTGTCAATCCTAAGAAACCAAATCATGTTTACAAACTTCACAAAGCCCTTTATGGTCTTAAACAAGCTCCTAGAGCATGGTATAAATGCTTGACCAAGTTCCTTATTGAAAAAGGCTTTGAAATTGGGAAAATTGATTCTACTCTTTTTACTAAAAGGGTTAACGGAGAACTATTTGGGTGCCAAATCTATGTTGATGATATTATATTTGGTTCAACTAACCCTCATTTTAGTGAAAAGTTTGGGAAGCTAATGTCGGAAAAGTTTGAGATGTCTATGATGAGTGAACTAAAATTCTTTCTTGGTTTGCAAATCAAGCAAACTAAGGAAGGTACATTTGTCTCTCAAATGAAGTACACCAAGGACCTATTCAAGAAGTTCAATATGCAAGAATGCAAAGGTATGTCTACACCCATGCCTACTAGTGGACATCTTGACTTGACCAAAGATGGTGAACCGGTTGATCAAAAGGTTTATCGCTCTATGATTGGTTCATTGTTATATCTATGTGCTTCACGTCCCGATATCATGCTAACTGTGTGCATGTGTGCACGATATCAAGCTGCTCCTAAAGAATGTCATCTTAAGGCCGTGAAAAGGATAGTGAGATACTTAATCCATACACCAAATTTTGGCATTTGGTATCCTAAGAGGGCCTCTTTCGATCTTGTTGGCTACTCCGACTCGGACTATGCCGGAGACAAGGTTGATAGAAAGTCCACTTTGGGTACTTGTCAATTTCTTGGTAGATCTCTTGTGTCTTGGTCCTCCAAGAAACAAAACTCGGTATCCTTATCCACCACCGAAGCGGAATACATTGCCGCTGGTTCATGTTGTGCTCAATTACTTTGGATGACCCAAACTCTTAAAGATTATGGGATATATGTGAAACATGTTCCATTGCTTTGTGACAACGAAAGTGCTATCAAAATTGGTCATAACCCTGTACAACATTCTCGAACTAAGCACATTGAAGTTCGTCATCATTTCATTCGAGATCATGTTGCTAAGGGTGACATTAATCTTAAGCATGTTCGCACCAAAAAGCAATTAGCGGATATATTCACTAAACCTCTTGATGAGAAATTGTTTTGCAGGTTAAGAGGAGAATTAAACATCATAGATGCTTCAAACTTGGAGTAGAAACTCCATTGGATACATGCAAGACATGAGCTTATAACTAATCCTTGATATTTCTCTTATGATGAAAATCTTATGTCTTGGATATATTTGCATCTTGCATGTTATATAACCCATGTAGGTACTTGGTTGGATCCAATTCCATGAGACTGTAATCTACTCACATCTTGAGCAATCTCTACATCACAAGTGCCCTTCCTTGCAAGAACTAACCCATGTAGGTAGATGGACTCAAATTCCAAGTGGTGCTCCCAACTCTTCATGAGGTACATCAACCTTGAGCAACCCACACAAGTTCAACTACATGGACAACACCACCAACCAAGGTGTGTTATTCCATCTTAGAGAATCTTTACTCCAAGTCATGAGCTAAAGCAACTCGACAAGATGTGAATACATTAGGATGCTTAAACGAAAAATGGCAACCCCATTTTGAGTTTAAACGATGAGTATGACCTATGATCAAGTGATCTCACTTGACTCCTAAGTCAATATACTCTAACATAGGTGACTTTGTCGCCGACCATCTCTAGATGAAGTTCTCTTGTGTTCTTTTCTGTGTTTTTGCATTTGTCTCATGCATATTTGTTTCCCCTTTCAAAAAAAACTTCATCTAGATTTCTTTCTGTTTGCTCTGCATTTTCTGCATCCAATTCATTGCATATCTTTCAGTAAATTCCTTGCAAATCTTTGTGAGATCTTACAAGTCTAGTGAGCTGAGGTGACAAGTGTTTTCTCTGCGATGAACTCGGTTTCACCGATTTGTTGTTTTCGGTCCAACCAAATCCTCTCGGTACAACCGGAGCATACCACTCGGTGCCACCGATTTCACAATAAGAAAAACAGTTTGTCACTTATTCTGTGTTTCTTCTGATCCAGCTCCACTCAATGAATCTTGTCCTCTACAAGCATCACATTTATTTAAATGCTTTGTGCTGTGACTCAAGGATCAAACCCTTCTTGGAAATTGATGTCAAAGGGGGAGAGAGAGATCACATCAAAGCTTATCACTTAGAGAGATCACATCAGAGAAAAGGAGTATCACCTCCTCAGGGGGAGAAAGAGATCTCCAGGGGGAGAGAATACTCAAGTAGAAAGTATTTCTCAAGGATCCCAGATGCTTGGTGTTCAAGAGGAGAAATGCCACATGTCTTCTTGAGGGGAGAGACATGTTCATATGTGCTTATTTGCATTAGCTCTATTCATTTGTATCTTTTAGCTCTGATTTTCTGTTCCCTATCTTCTGCCAGTATCCCATGCTAGATTCAGGGGGAGCAAGACATCTAAGGGAAAGAAATCATTTAAATTCATTGCATATCTTTACTCTTGGGGACATGTCTAATCAATTGTGGTACTTAGTACTCACTCTCTACATGTCATCTCAGTCTTGGTATTCTTGTGGTTTCTTCTGTTTGCTCTGGCTAGTAGATGTACCTGTGTTATCTAACCTTGTTTATGCAGGTTCATTCCATCCTAAGCCAACTCAAGACTACAAGGTAAGTATATGCATCACAATCATGTGTATGAGGAATTCTTGATGATGTACATACTGTTTGCAAGGACTCATGGGCATGAAGGTATTCTCTTTAATATTCTTTGCTCTCATGCATATGGCCAAGATACATGTAACACATTGCCTACTCTATCATGGTTATGCTCTCACATGCTTCTATATTCCATGTTCACATGATTGCATACATGTAGGGGGAGCCTATGCTTGTTACATGTCTTTCCAAAGCTTTACTTGCTATTCTTTATATCTTTATCTAAAGCTTTGATGTATGTTGTCATCAATTACCAAAAAGAGGGAGATTGAAAGCACAAGTGCTCCCTAGGTGGTTTTGGTAATTAATGTCAACATATCTCTTGTTGGACTAACACTTTTATCTAGTATGTTTCAGATAAGTTCAATAATGGAGTCGCATGGACTAAAGGATATGGGAACTCCTTCAAGATGCTAAGGACAAAGGATTGGCTCAACCTCAAGCTTCAAGCTCAAGACTCTTCATTTTACATTTTAGTGATCCAAGATCACATTGAGTATATAGGGAAAGCCAATACTATCAAGAAGGGATGAGGTGTTGCTTAATGAGTTTCTGGCTCCACAGTGCTTAGTGATATGCTCCAAAAGCCTCAACTACTTTCCCACTTCCACACGTATGACCTAAATCTAAAGTCAAACTTGGCCCCACCGATTCTTTCTATCCGGCGCCACCGAGTTCAGATGTCATAGCCACTGCCACAAACCCTAGGCAAATTGGTCTCACTGATAGGGATCTCGGTCTCACCGAGATGGGATTGTAATCTCTCTGTGTATGTCCATTACCAAATCGGTCTCACCGAGTTTGAGCAATTGGTACTACCGAGATTAAAATGCAAACTCTCTGGTTAACTTATTACCAAAGTTGGTCCCACCGAGTTTGAGTAATCAGTCCCACTGAGTTTGCCTGACCAACTCTCTGGTTAGCTAATTACCAAAATCGGTCTCACCGAGTTTGTGTAATCGGTCTCACCAAGATTATGTTATGCCCTAACCCTAACCATATCGGTCCTACCGAGTTGCATGTCGGTCCCACCGAAAATCCTAACGGTCACTAGATTTACTGAATCAGTCTGACCGAGTTTGTTGATTCGGTCCCACCGAGTGTGGTAAATTGTGTGTAACGGTTAGATTTTGTGTGGAGGCTATATATACCCCTCCACCTCCTCTTCATTCGTAGAGAGAGCCATCAGAACGAACCTACACTTCCAGCATACATTTTCTGAGAGAGAACTACCTACTCATGTGTTGAGGCCAAGATATTCCATTCCTACCATATGAATCTTGATCTCTAGCCTTCCCCGAGTTGCTTTCCACTCAAATCTTCTTTCCACCAGATCCAAATCCTATGAGAGAGAGTTGAGTGTTGGGGAGACTATCATTTGAAGCACAAGAGCAAGGAGTTCATCACCAACACACCATTTGTTACTTCTTGGAGAGTGGTGTCTCCTAGATTGGCTAGGTGTCACTTGGGAGCCTCCAACAATATTGTGGAGTTGAACCAAGGAGTTTGTAAGGGAAAGGAGATCACCTACTTCGTGAAGACCTACCGCTAGTGAGGCAAGTCCTTCGTGGGCGACGGCCATGGTGGGATAGACAAGGTTGCTTCTTCGTGGACCCTTCGTGGGTGGAGCCCTCCGTGGACTCGCACAACCGTTACCCTTCGTGGGTTGAAGTCTCCATCAACGTGGATGTACGATAGCACCACCTATTGGAACCACGACAAAAACATCCGTGTCTCCAATTGCGTTTGAATCCTCCAAAACCCTTCCCTTTACATTCTTGCAAGTTGCATGCTTTACTTTCTGCTGCTCATATACTCTTTGCATGCTTGCTTGTTATGTATTGTGAATGTTAAACTTGTGCCTAAACTCCATTTAAACTTAAAGAAGTTAAAAACTGCAACTTTGGTACTTAGTGTCTAATCACCCTCCCCCCTCTAGACACCTCTTCTTAAGGTCCTACAGCATCCCATGCCCGTGCCCATGATCCAGAACGGCAAGATGCTCCTGCTGCAATTGCCACTGTCGGAGCCACAGCTCTTGCTGTTCGCAGAGGAGGACCGCCGCGCATTTTTCTTGGTTGGCGGCGTGCTCGACATTGGCGCGCCTATCGCCGTGTCGGTCGTCTGCATCAGAGCGGGGGCGTCCCCACTGCCGCACTACTTGGCCAAGCTCTGGGTGAACGGCCCGCCGGGGGAGCCCAAAGGCACGACCGACGCCGTCAAGGTGGAAATGGAGGTGACAAGCAGCAAGGTCCCGGCGACGTTGACGTGCAGGAGCTGACCTTCTTGACAGTTCCACCCAAGCTGCTGGCCGGGGCTAAGCTTGTGTCCCTCCACATTCAGATTGACAAGCTCACGCCCTAAATGTTTCGACAGTGCCTTCTATTTATCTTAGTAATATGCTAATATAGGGATTACCTTGGTCTACTTTAGCTTAAGAAATGGTGGGTTTTGGTGGCGCTGCAGCAATTACTTCGACATCAGATCAGTAATTTCCAACAGTCGAACGGATATTTTGTGTATGTTGGATATAAAGTTCCTTTGGGTAAGAAGTACTACTTGTCATCAAAATGGATAAAAGGAGATGTATGTAGACGTATTTTAGTTCTAGACACGTCCCTTTTTATCCACTTTGATGACAAGCACTCCCTCTGTTCCACGATACATGCCTTCCATTTGTCAAAATATACATGTATGTAGACATGTTTTAGTATATAGGTACATCCATGATAGAGCCAATCGGATGGTTGAGAACACTACAATTCGTAGCTACAGATGCGTGTGTGACTCCCAGATGCAGAGGTCGGGGTCATCATCCTCCTTCTCGAGAAAAAACAGATACGTGTGTGAGAGGACGAGTGCGTGCGTGCACCTCTTCTCTTCCTGTATAACGTACTATTAAACTCAGAGTACAAGTTTTTGTGGGTGGCAGGATGGTGCGTGCGAGAAGTCCTGAGAGATAGGTTTAATGCGTCTGAAGAAAGGACTAGCCTAGAGCTCGCCACACAGCTATTCCTGTCGAACGCCCCATTAACCGTAAGATATGTATACGACGGTGCCAGTTATTGCACATACACAGCAGTACTCCCTCCTTTCCGGTTTATGGTGAGTGGTGGAATATTTTTTGTAGTTTGCGAAAGCACCTAATTAATGCTCTTGTTTTTCTCAAAAAATTATGTTTATCAGTGCATTAATTGCAATGCATGCATGCATAAAGTACATGCATTGGTCAATTTTCTCTTAATACTTGCATGCAATGATTTAATGCACCTTGGAATCTGAACATGTGCTGGGGAACAACCAAATTGAGCCTTATAAAATGGAAAAACTAAAATTTTGAGATAAGCCCTAAAAAACCGGAAAGGAGGGAGTAGAAAAAGAAGTACTCCATCCGGGAATAGTGTCGCACTTCGAAAGTAGAACCGTCAATAAATTTTGAGCTCGCGTCTCGTCACATTCCAAATTACTCCATGATATATTGAATTGCAAACCTGTTCATACCGATCACAACCTAAACGGTTTCCCACTTAGGAGCGTATTAGTACCACGCTAGTATATTGAATTCCAAACCTATTCACACCGATCACAACCTAAACGGTTTCCCACTTAAGAGCATATTAGTACTCGGTTATAAATACTAGTATGCCAAGATGACTGCACATTCCTCCTCAACTCCTCATCCACAAAAACAAACAAGTCATTCAGCATCCTTCCCTTGCGTCTGCCATGGCCAGCGTGAGTTCTGAGTCGAGAGATTGCTACCAGGGAGAGGCGAGCATGGAAGCGGAAGCACGAGAGAAGTCCCGCCTCGCTATGAGAGCAGCCGACATGTCCCGCCGCGCGGAAGTAGCAGCACAGAGGTCCCGCCGCGCCGCTGAAGCAGCACGGAGGTCCCACCGCACCGTCGATGCAGCAGACTGGTCCGGCCGCGCCGCGGAAGCAGCAGAGATGTCCCGCCGCGCCACGAATGCAGCAGAGATGTCCCGCCGTGCTGCGGCGGCCTGGGAAAATTTCTCGCGGGCAGGCGACGGCTGTTACAGGCGCATGCATGCGATCGTCCATAGCCAGATGGATCAGATCCCCGGCTTGGCGAGGTTGCAGGATGATGTGAAAGCCTCATTTGAACAGGCTATCGGCGTCATCCGGCAACTAAGGGAGGGCAATGAGTGGCTCCGGGCCGAGCGCGACCTGCTGAGGGAGAAGATCATCCGAAGTGCAGACCAGCAGGAGGAGACCAGTGCCTTGCTGAAGAGGACCGGCATCATTGTTAAGAAACTTATGGACGGGAATGACATGCTCTGCAACGAGCACCAAAGGCTGGTGGAGGAATCCGTGGATGTTCTCAAGCAGCGTCTTGAGGACACGAAAGAGCTCATCGCCGCTCGCCGCAGAGACTAGTTCCTGCGGCCTGCAACAACGCATCAAGAAAGTAGAGATCAACGAGCCAGATCCTTGTCTTCCTTCTTCTTTTGCCCTTGTGTATTTCGGGCGTAGCCGCATGTGGCTTTTTTAATTATCTTTCTAATTACGTAAGACAATTAATTGTCCTTATCTTTCTATGGAAGATCAATGTTGCGAGGTTGGAATGAAGAAAACTCTTGTTGTGGCGACCCTGGCGTTGCTGTTCTTCTAGTTGCTGCTAGGCTTCCTTCAGTTTCCTGGTTTCTTTTGATGTAATAATTGGTTTGGGATGTCGATTGTGTCGTCGGTTGTGAAATGTTGGGTTCTAGCGCAGATGTTTGGCCTTTGTTGGCCTCTTGGGATGTTGCGATTTCAATCTGGTACTTTTAGTCCTTCGTGTTAGGCTGGAGTTGTGCTGAACTTCTTGTGAATTGTGGTGGTTTTCAGTAATGAAAATCGGAAGAGGCAAGCCCTTCTTTGATAAAAAAATCGTCCTTATATATTCATCAGTCTTGCTATAAGTCGCAGTAGATGCTATATAGGTCCGTCGGATCTTACATCAAGATCCGTGCTGTCAGATTTTCTTTTTTCTCTCTTAAATCTCAGTCGAGTGAGACATAGCCACGCCATTAAATAGAGGCTCGGGCACCATTAATGGAGACCTTGGGAGAGAGGTGGACGGCAGATGGAGGTCAAAGGGCTCTCCTCCGATAAGCACGCGCAGGGGTCTGATCGCACGCCTCTTGTACTCAAATAGCTACCCTGCATGGCGCCTCCTAGCTCATAAAAAATGGGGACGCGTGGCGGCACGTAAATGGTACTAGTAAGTAGAACGCCCGCGGTTTCAATAATACTTGTGTTTCCGATTGTAACGTGACAGCACTTGTTCCAAAATGACTTTGTTGATTGTTAATGTGTGCGCCTTCGCAAATCGGACTGCAAATTTACCACATCATGTTGGTGCCATGTCATGGCACCAAGCCAAGTTTCATTATTTTCATGCGTGTTTTGGATTTACAGGAATTAAAAAACTAAGTTTCTCAATGTTTTCAACCCAGCCACGACGCCCAGAATTTTGAATTTCATTCCCATTTCTTGCATGGAACCTAGAAATTTACCCGAGGACACACATGTGATTTTTCAACCAACTTTGGTGCACTGGAACGTGTGCTTGTATTTCAAATTTGAATTATGCACACAAAGGTGACACGTTCCCTCCCAAAACCACGAGCCTTCTTGAGAGAAGCTCCAATTTGCAAGAAGCTTATACCAAAATTTGTTCCTATTCAGCCAATTTTTTTACCACGGCATGGTACTACCATGACATGACACCATGCCAAGTTTCATGATTTTAAAACCAAGTTTCTCAATGTTCTTGACCGAGCCACGATGCCCAGATGTTTGAATCTTATTCTCATTTTTTGCATGGGAGTAGAAATTCACCCGAGGACACAAATGTGATTTTCATCCAACTTTGGTGCACGGGAGCACGTGCTTGTAGTTCAAATTTGAATTATGCACATTAAATGACCAAAAACTCAATTAATATGTAAATAAGGCCAAACGAAGCTGGAATAATTCCAAAATTTAATAGGGCACTCATGTAGTTCTATGTTGCCTTTGTAAATAAACTCAAGGGGGACAACATATATCATTTCGCACTCAAAGGTGACACGTCCCCTCTCAAAGCCACGAGCCTTCTTGAGAGAAACTTTGGTTTGCAAGAAGCTTATACCAAAATATGTTCCTATTCGGCCATTTTTTTACCACAACATGGTAGTACCATGACATGACATCCATGTCAAGTTTCATGATTTTCAGACGTGTTTTGGATTTACAAGAATTTTAAAACCAAGTTTCTCAATGTTCTCGGCCGAGCCATGATGCCCATATGTTTTAATTTTATTCTCATTTCTTGCATGGGACCTAGAAATTCACCCAAGGACACAAATGTGATTTTTCAACCAACTTTGGTGCACGAGAGCATGTGCTTGTAGTTCAAATTTGACTTATGCACATTAAATGACCAGAAACTCAATTAATGTATAAATAATGACAATCGAACCCGGAATAATTCCAAAATTTAACATGGCACTAATGTAGATCTATGTTGCCTTTGTTAAGAAACTCAAGTGCGGGGGGGTGGCACGTTCCCTCTTAGAACCACGAGCTTCCAAATCGGGCCAATTTTTTACCACAACATGTTAGTGCCATGACATGACACCATGCCAAGTTTCATTACATGAATTTAAAATCTAAGTTTCTCGATGTTCTCGGCAGAGTCATGACGCCCAGATGTTTGAATTTCACTCTCATTTCTTCCATGGGACCTAGAAATTCAACCAAGGACATACATGTGATTTTTCAACCCACTTTGGTGCACCGGAGCATGTGCATGCAATTCATATTTAGATTATGCACATTAAAAGTCCAGAAACTCAATTAATGTATAAAAAGGCCAAATGAACCCGAAATAATTCCAAAATTTAACAGGGCACTCATATAGTTCTATGTTGCCTCTGTAAATAAAATCAGGGAGGAGGCAGCATATATCATTTCGCACACAAAGGTGACACGTTCCCTCTCGGAACCACGAGGCTTGTTGAGAGAATCTCCGGTTTTGCAAGAGGCTTATACCAAAACGTGTCCCAATTCAGCCAAAAATTATACGTATGAAAACAGGGTTTAGATTATCCCGAACATCTCGCTACCTAGACCAATAATGTACTATGATTTGAATTCAACATAAAATGGATACAGTTATTTGAATTGGAGAGTGTATGGTACATGTAGTTCATAGTGAAATATGATTACTGCTATATGCATGTCTTTTTGTTATCAAGATAATATTTAAATTATTGTATAACTTGACAACGATCGTATTCAAATAAGGAAAATTGATTCAAATTTAGTCCATATGGTAGACGACAATATATATGTTCACATGGTGGAGTA
The DNA here is from genome assembly GCF_002162155.2 of Triticum dicoccoides. NCBI lineage: Eukaryota > Viridiplantae > Streptophyta > Magnoliopsida > Poales > Poaceae > Triticum > Triticum dicoccoides. The sequence goes on from NC_041381.1 coordinate 326,486,561, forward strand.
AAATGTTCATATATGATGGAAGATCAAAATGTATGACTACATCAATTATAAACCGCAAGGTCACCTAATGATATATTCGAATTCAACATAACGTGGATTCAAAAATTGAAATTCGAGATCATGGCATCTGTAATCATATCAAAAGGAACATTACTCTTTCTTTGGTGGGAATTGATTTGTTTTTTGTTGTTGTTGAGGGAAGTGCGAATCGATTTGGTACTGTGCCGGGTAATCATGTTCTCCCGACATTTTTTTACATTTTTCTTGTAGTTTTTTCAATGGCATCTATAGCAATATAGTAAAAGGGGACATGACTCTCTTGTGTCTTGTATGATTTTTTTTACACGTTAAGTTTGTTCTGCCGAACAAGGAATCTGCACCTTGTTATCCCGAAATTTTCAAGCTCGAGTATCTTTTGTCTCACCTGCTTTGAAACTCCCGCTTCTTTAACCCGCGTCGCGCCTTGTTATCCCGAAATTTGGATGCACGCAAGAACTCCCTCCTCATCCGAAATCGCTCCCGTAGCCCAGACACGCGAAATCCCCCATCTACCCCTCAGCCGGAAATGAAGCTCCATGTTGCGGTGTCAAAACCGGTGGGGGTACGCTGGTAACTTACCCTACATTTCGGACAAGCGTGTCCCTAAGCTTGGCTCCCCCCTCCCCCTTCGCCCCTCCTCCCCCCATTCGTACACCTAGGCCGCCAAAACCCACGAAACCCCACGCTCCTCCATCGGCCTCCCGACCGCCGCCCAGCCGGAGACTCTTCGTCGACTACGTCGTCCACCGCAACAGCTCGTCGTCCCTCATCCACCGCACCGGATCAGGATCCGTTGTCGATCTCGTCGCCCCGCCGGATCAGCCGCCCCGTCCTCCACCTCCAAGGACCTGCCCTGACATTCGCCTCGTCTATCATGCCACCTCAATCCCCACAGCGCCGTCTTGACCTGCCCCACCGGAACCGCAGCACCCTCACCAATTCCTCCGATGAAGCTGAGGCCAACTCGGTGCCACCAAGGAGGTTCTGCACTCACCGCTACATTTTATCTTTTATTCGATCTCACGGGGCTGCCGGTGCTCGATACCGAGTAGACATGGCGTCTCCATCGACGGCGCTGTCGCCGGCCACATCATCCACGGCGTCTCTCCCCCATGTCGTTGCTTCCTCGGCAGTGACTTCCACAACGGCACTAGCTGCAGCTGCTCTGGCTCTTGCTCGCGTTGCGGCTCTGTTCTTGCTGTCTGTCGCGCTGCTGCACTGCTCCTGCTTTCATTCATGCTGCTGCTCTGCTCTTGCTCTTGCTTGTGCTGCTGCTGCATGACCTCCAGCAGCTACAGGAGTTGCTGCTTTAGCACTCGCTCGCGGTGCTACTGCATGACTTGCTCTCTGCTAGTGCGTTCCCTACTCAAACGTCTGCTGATTTAGATCACTGGTTCTCTTCTACTAGTGCTCGAACGCCCTAAACATCTATTGCAATGCTCTGTTACTAGTTCAATCAGTTTCGACAGTAAAATTTAGTTTCGACTGTGAAGTTCATTTTCTTCAGTTAAGTTCAGAGTGAACAGTACTTACAGCATCTGTTGGAGCGGCCATGGCGTGGCTGATGCGTTTTACATCTAGCACTTTTTGGTGATGTATTTTACATCATCTATTGCAGATGATATTAGGGTCCCACTTCAGATTACAGTTGTCTATCTTGTCATGCTTCAGCCTCATCGCTGTACACCTTAGCGGAGCTGCTCCAACGACGGAACCGTCCATCACAGCGGAGCAGTACCCTCGGCGCCGTTTCCAGAGGCCTTGGATCTTCTTCCCCGCCTCCGACAGTCACACCAGCATCATCACCATCCTCCACGTCCAACCCAATGATGCTGAGGTCCACAAGGCTATGCCAGAGAGGTTGTACACTCGTCGCATCACTTTGTTTCTCCATTCCTTTGTTCTTCCAATTCATGTGAGCCAAACACCCAGGTTGACTGAAATCCTATGTTTCCAAATGCTCTGTTTTGCACGTGCATTCCTATCCTATTCCTGTGTTTTTCTTGTCCCTGCGTTTATAGAATCCTCCAATTCTAAGGAGCCCTTACAGATTTACTTCATTTTCAGATTGGCGTCAAAGAAAACTCTGTGTGTTATGTCCTGCTCATGCCGTGCCGTCATCCACCCCACCTGAGGTGCACCATCGACAGAAGCGTTCACTGCAGCAGAGATCCCCCTGCAAACTTTCTTTCCCCACCTCAGATCATCTTCCCCGTTGCCGGCAGCCACGCCAACTGCATTACCATCATCGACTGAGCAGATGAACCTGAGGACTAGACAGTTCCGGAAGAGAGGTCGCAGTCTTTCATGTTTGCTTATGTTATACATCGGTTATTATTACCTGCTACTTTATCGTTCAATCTTGAGTTTTGAATTGCCCATGGGTCTCATATCGAGCCAACAACGAATAGTATATGTCTACTATCCGGTTCATCGGGGTCTTCTATGTGGTTCATGTTGGGTGGGCAACAAACAATAGATGATCCATTGTCTATCTTTTTAAACTGAAGCTATAATCTACCTGCTATCATTAGTTTTGGATCCATCCACTCGTTTGCTACCATCAGTCTTGATTTTTGCATGCACCCCTTAGGCCTTACAAAATCTAACTATTTTTTATTATGCATGTCAGATATTGTACACAATCGTACTGAACATGTAGAGAAAAAGAGAAGACCGTTGCGTGCGAATATAATGTCATGCAGATGGTGCTCCATGGTGGGCGAAGTGCCGCCCCCCCTCTCCCGCATTTCCAGATTGCATTCCAGAGGAAGATAACTGTTCAGATGGAGATTCAGAAGGAGCCGACCATGCCTGTTTACCACCTGAGGTGTTTGCTCTAACCTGGCATGCTGATGTTGGTCATATCATGCATATGGCGCCTTGCATTGCTTACATTATACATCTTATATGTCATCGGCTTAGTTTAGATTTGCTTTCTGTGAATGCCACATGTTTGGTTTCTATATCACACTCCCACCATTCCTAAATATTTGTCTTTTTAGAGATTTCAACAAGTGACTACATACAGAACAAAATGAGTGAATCTACACTCTAAAATATGTCTATATACATCCATATGTGGTAATCCATTTGAAATCTCTAAAAAGACAAATATTTAGGAACGGAGGGAGTATATGGGAATTATGCAATGCCATCTTCTTTAGCCAGGCATCATATACGTGAATCATGCAATGCCATCCTGTTTAGCCAGTCATCGTATATGTGAATTGTATCGTGCCATATTTTTTTCCATAATGTGTTCCATTTGTCAACAATGTTTATACATTCATCTACTCTTCCTGTGCATCAGCCATTTGAGTCGATCATGGGAAAATCTGGAGTGAAAACAAGGTCTTCTAAGCAGTCAGTGCAACCTGTCGATGCAGATTTCCTGCTGGTTACAGATAGCTCCTCAGAGGATTCAGAGAGAGATGACCAGTCGTATCCCCCCCCCCCGCGAGGTGCATGCTCTAACTTGGCTGGGTTATATTGCTCATATCATGCATATGGTGTCTTCCATTGCCATGCCATCTGCTTAGATTAGACAAGTGTGAATGCCTCCTGTTTGCTTTCTATATCAGATATGTGAATTATGCAATGCCATGTTTTTCAGCCAGTTATCATATATGTGAATTATGCACCTCCATGGAGCCAGGCATCATATATGTGAATTATCTCATGCCACCTTTTTTTCATTACGTATTCCATTTGTCGACAATCTGTGTATATTGAACTACTCTTCATGTGTATCAGCCATTTGAGCTGGTTATGGAAAAATCTAGAGTGAAAACAAGGTCTTCAGAGCAGGCAATGGTACCTGTTGAAGCACATATCTCGATGGTTATAGGGAGCTCCTCAGAGGAGGATTCAGATACAGATGACCAGTCCTATATCCCACCTGAGGTGTATGCTCTAAGTTGCAATGTTTATATTTCTCATATGATGCATATGGTGTCTTGCATTGCTTAGTTTAGACATCATATGCACAATATTGAATTCTATCTGCTTAGTTTAGAGATCATACATGCGAGTGCCGGCTGCTTAGTATATGAATCAATTATGTCAATTGTATCATGCCATCCTGTATACTTAGACAACATGTATGTGAATTATTTCATCCCAACCTATTTTAGAAAGACATCATATAGTTTTGTCATGTCATCCTGTTTAGGTACTCATCATATGTTGAATTATGCCATTATATCCTGTTAAGTTATCCATCATATATCTGAAACTGTGTCATGCTATCCTGTTTAGTTAGGCATCATATATGTGAAATTGTGTCATGCTGTCCTGTTTGGTTAGACAACATATATGTAAATTACCACATCTGTCTATCATACAATGTCTGTATGTTCAATTTCTTTTCTTGTTTATCAGCCATTTGAATTGGAGGGGGTTATGGCAGTATCTAAGGGAGCAAAAACCCGTTCTTCACAAAAGACAGTGCTACCCGTCGATGGAGATAGAACCATGGTTGTACTGGCCCACAAACTAGCCCCACCACACATAATCGAGACTCTTCCAGATTGCACACTTACACCGTTGGGCAGAGAACCAGCTACAACCCATCTAACCGCAACCCCAGCGGATAGTAACCACTTATAGTTGACAAAGCACCATGTCCACCCTAGAGTACCCCCACATGAGCAGTTTGTAAAGCTACTGCAGTGCCCAAAGCACGAAGACCACAACAGCTAACCCAAACTCCATGTTGAAAGCAGAAGAGCAACTGTTCTCAGGTCAGATTCCGTAGCTATGGTCCATACTCCTTTGTTGTTGCATCACTATATTTACTCATACCAACTACTTTCGAATTTGAAGGATCCAATTGAAACTCCAATGGCGCAACAGGTATGTTTTAAACCTATTTCTTTAACTGGATTGCTATTCTAACTTCTTGCTCTATGTTGATTTCAGTTTAAGTTGTATAAACAGTTATGTTCTCATGTGATGCACATTACAAGTGCTGCCAATGATGTGTAGTTTCTCACACTTATATTCTGTCTATGCTGCCGTGTCTTAAAAATATATGAGTTGAACTGTGTCTCTATCTTGATTAGGGAACATAAACTAGAATGATATGGACAATACAGTGACCATAGTACATAGATATATGTTTGTTTCATGCTGATATCCTGTCCACCTTACTACTGAACCGGTTTACCAAAATGAGTTTGGTATACTACAAGCTAAACCTGTGGTGTGTCTGCTTGTTTCTCTTGTAGTATGCAAACAGAATATTGGAGAAGAGCACCCCACTATGCAATGGTAGAGAAAGTAATGCAGATAAGGTTCAAGATAGTGAGACAACCCTGTTGGTCTCCAAGAAAGGTGATAAAAACGATCTTGTAGACAGTGAGAAAACCCCACAGTCCTGCGTTGATGTAGTGTTTGAGTTACTGGCCAGTACCGCTGGCACAAGCTCTTCGAACTCGTTGCCTGAATCACTTCGGCTTCTTCAGTCTCAGCTACAAGCTGAAAGGCATCAGTCAGCTGTGCTGCGGCAAGAAGCCGAAGGACTGAGGAAGTCCCTGTAGAATTCAGATGCGTACTTTTTTGTGCAACAGCAAGCGCTGGAGGATTTAAGCGCCAAACAAGAGAAAGTTAATAAGCTTGCTAAGCATCTTGCCAGCATTATGGGTACCCAGGATATTGTTTCTTGAACTCTTCTGAAGTGGTTTCAGTTCTGGACTTGTTTTGCTGCTGCGTTTATATGCTGCTGTGTTCCCTATATTTGCACTAGTGGTGAACTTTGATGCCGAGTGGATGTAATATGTGTAATAGACGTGATAGCCTAGCATAAGTTGCTTGCTTATTTATTTCCTTGTTGTCTTGTTTATTTGTTTGCTTGTAGTCAGTGCAGTTCTTTTTCCGTGGTTTGCTAGTGGCTGCAATAACCTATTTTTTAAAACTAGGCCACAATAACCATGGGCTAATATTTACTTTAGTGACACTGGGCCTCCTACGGGCCGTAGAAACAGTGGGCCTTCTACGGGCCGTAGAAACAGTAGGCCTTCTACGGGCCGTAGAAACATTGGGCCTTCTACGGGCCGTAGAAACAATGGGCCTTCTACGGGCCGTATCACCAATGGGCCTTATACGGGCCGTAGAAACAATGGGCCTTCTACGGGCCGTATCACCAATGGGCCTTATACGGGCCGTATAATCGATTGGCCAAACATGGGCCAATAACAGGCCGCATTATGGTCGTAAACGAGCTAGAGTTGGAATCGTCCGTTCATGGGCTGACCATAACGGGCCATCATTAATAGGCTGTATTTGATGATGCTATGAAAACGGCCCAATGTATTAACGGACCACAAATCGGCCAACTGTAACCATGGGCTGAATTTGGCCCACAAGCAGAAAATGACAGTAACGAGCCGTAAGTAAACGAATGCTCGAAATGAGCCCAAGAATAAATGGGCTCTGAGAAGGCCGAAAGATAACATGGGTTGGAAACGGCCCAAGTGAATAACGGGCCATTAATGGGTATAAAGTGATACACTGTTCATTACGGGCCAGTTTCACCACGGGCCGTTAATGGGTCTAAAGTGGTCCACTGTTCATTGCGGGCCAGTTTCACCACGGGCCGTTAATAGGCCAAGAGTTACATAGGGCCTCATATGGGCCGAAAGACGTCATGTGCCATACATGGGCTAGAAGTGAAAACGGGCTGGAATTATATTGGATGGCCCAGATGACGCTACTGGGCCTAATTCGGGTAGGGTGTAACGGGCCTTGGGTTAGCGGGCTGTAAATGGGCTATATGCGAACAGGCCGTTAACAGGCTTTCCATGGGCCGGCCCATCACCTTTTGACCAAGTCAAACGGGCCGGCCTTTTCACAGGAATGGGCCTCTGTTGGGCCGTGCCACGTGTCGACGTATCATAGGCGCCTTCTGTCCAATGAGTGGATGACATCTATCCCAACAATGAGCCGACACGTGTTTCCTCCAGCCAATGACAATTTTACACGTGGAAAATCCCCATTGGTCGGGGCTGTTAACGGGTTATCGGATCCAAAACCCGACCCAATAGCTTAACGGCGTTCCGTTATGGTGGATGCCACGTGTCGGTCACCCTTGACGAAAGCACTTCTGTGACGCGCGATTTATCGTCATGGAAGTGGACACTTCCGTGATGATAATTTTGGTAATGTCATGGAACACTTCTACGACAGCACAGGTATGACTATCTTGATTCTGTCATAAATTTGTCATGGATGTACATGCATGACAAAAAACGCGACCTACTGTGACAAACACGTATCATCACGGAAGTGTATTTTTTTGTAGTGTGCTTGTATATTACCTCATCTCAACAGTTTTTGTTACATATACACATTATGGGTGGGGGGAAGCAGCTACATAGTCAAGTTACAAAGTGGAGATGTTTTCGTTAACAAGGATCCGCCTATCGGTTCCTCTATAGGTAGGATCAGTGTATAGATGCTAGAGTATCATGCACAAGTTGTTTTTTGTGGTTAGGCAGTCTGTGTAGGAGGTCTTGAAAGTCATTTCTGAATCTTCTTTCCATGAATCCACGCAGGGCAGCACCTTCCTAAAGTGATTGCTGTTGCGTTCTTTCCACAAGCTCCAAGCTGCCAGGAGGAAAATCTCCATGATCATTTTGTTGTTGTGTCTTTCCTTCATTCTCTCAACAAGCTGGAGGCGATGTTGGTGATCACTCCAAGCAACGTTTAGAATCCTCCAGCAAGACTGACTGAAAGTGCAGTGCAAGAAGAGATGTTCCACCGTCTCTTCAGTGTGTTGACCACAAAGTAGACAGTCCAGATTGGTCCCAATGTTGTAGTGTCTCCGCTTCAGCATGTTCCCTGTATTGAGACGGTCAGATAGCAGTAGCCACCTGAAGACCTTTATCTTTGTCGTGCACTTAGATTTCCATAGCCATTTGAAAGCAACGTGTGCAATTACCTCTCTAAAGAAGTAGTTGTAGTACGACGTTGTTTTGAAGCTGTGTACACCCCAACAGCAGGTCCAAGTGTCATTCTCATCAGTTAGATCCACGTCAGCCACCTCTCTTTGAAGCTGTCTCAGCTCATCATGGGCTTGTACTGAAAGTGGGATATGGAAGGTCATGGCCACATCATTTGTATTGAGGAAAGCCTGGACTGAAACATCTCCAGTTTTGTAGTAGGAGTAAGCTCTTGGGTATTTTTCCTCGTATATAGAGTGTTTCCAGTTGTCTTTCTAGAACAGGGTCGTGTTGCTGTTGTGCACATTGGTTTGGGTCACTCCCCGGTAGTTTTGGCATTAACTGGACGAGATCTCGCCACCAAAAGGAGCCACAGGGTTCTGTCGCATACGGAACAGCCTCTGTATAATATGTATTACAGGTGAGGTTAACCCAAGGAGTGTCATGCTGATTGTAGAACTTGTGTAGGAGTTTGAGCAACAGGGTGTCGTTTTGTACATGTAGGTCCAGTATCCCTAGTCTACCACTCTTTTTTGGGTGGCAGACCATGGGCCATGCTGCCAATTAGTTGCATTTGTCACCATTATCCGTTTTCTTGTTCCAGAGGCAGTGTCGTCTGATTTTGTCCAATTGGGCAATTATTTTTGGTGGAAGTCTCAACGTTCCCATCGGATAGATGGCCAGAGTTGTGATGAGGTAATTTAGAAGAGCCAGTCTGCCAGCATGAGACATGAGTGACATAGCCACAGTGATTTTCCTTTCTGCCTTGCAGACAAACGGTGTCAAATCCATGACTGAAGGTCGAGTTGTGCCCAGAGGCAGTCCAAGGTAAGTAAATAGCATGCTTGCTTGAGCAGAATCAAATAGTGTTGCCAACACATCACATTTGTCCTGCGGGGTGTTGATGGGCACCAAAGTTGATTTGCGAAAGTTGATTTTGAGTCCAACTGAAGTGGCATAATCCTCAAGAATCTGCTTGATTGTGGCTGCCTGGTTGATGCAGGCCGGAAGGACAATGATTGTGTCATCGGCGTATTGGATCACCGGGTATTGAACATCTCCTTTTGGCGGAATCGGTTGTTGGATGGTTTGGAGTTGAAGGGCCTCATTAAGAGCGGTTTGGAGCAAGTTAGCTGCTAACACAAATATCAATGGTGACAGTGGATCACCCTGACGCACTCCACATTTACAGAGGAATTGTCGACCTGGAACCCCGTTGAGAAGAACCAAGGATTTTCCTGATGAGAAAATGTTTTCCATCCAGGTTAACCATTGAGGTGGGAAGCCCATTTTTTCATAATCAGCATCATCGTAGGGTGTTGGATCGTGTCAAAAGCCTTCGTGAAGTCTAGCTTTAATAGTACGATTTCATGCTTGGATGCTTGGCACTGATGGATATATTCAAACGCCCAGGCGAGGCAGTCATGAATGGAGCATCCGCGGAGGAATCCATATTGGTTGCGATGAACGATCTGCAGAATAATTCTCTGAAGGCGATTGGCCAGGATCTTGGTTATAAGTTTAAGATAGCAATTAAGGAGCATAATCGGGCGGAAGTCGTTGACCATCACAGGAGCATTGATCTTCGGTATCAGGGTGATGTACCCATAGTTGAGGCTTTCTTGATTCAAATTTCCCCCATGGAATTCATCACATAGATGATAATTGGACAGCAGGCTTTTATGAATGCACCATTAAACCCATCTGGTCCTGGAGACCTATCCGGTGGCATTTCTTTGGCCATGGTGTCAATTTCTACATGCATAAATGGGGTGATCAGGCTGTGGAAATCAACATCTTCTTAGAGCATTTTTGAGAGGTTGAATTTCATTGGTTGTGGGTTGTATGATCCCAGTCTGTCTTTGTATACATCAAATAGAATGGCCTCTTTAGCTGTGTGATCCTCAACTTCAACTCCATTGCTGTCTTGCAAGGTTTGATAAAATTCTTCCTGTATTGTTCTGTGGCCACGGCCTGGAAAAATTTAGAATTCTCATCACCAAAATGAATACAACGAATGGTGCATCATTTTTTCCAATGCTCCTTTTGATACTGCAGAAGATGAAGTAAGTGTTTTTTGAGAATGTCCCTGAAATTGCCTTCTGGTAATGTTAGGGTTCGCCGATCTGCAATATTGTCTAATTCAACCAGTGCTTTGTTGGTGTTCTGAATCGCAATTTTCAGTCTGGATATATGATGGCTCCAATGTTTGAGGGCATGACAGACTACTTTGAGTTTCTGACATAGACGGGAGGCCGCATTTGCATTTTTGTTATATTTGATCGACTTATTCCAGGCTAGGGACACCACATCCATAAACCCTGGATATGCAATCCAGTAGGTTTCAAACCTAAAGATCTTACTGCGCGGGATGGTGGTTTGAATGGCCACTAAGCAGGGAATATGGTCAGATACTGGCTTGCCAAGGGGGGTTACTGTGGTGTTTGGAAATGTGGTCGTCCAGTTTAACAAGGTGAAAAACCAATCGAGTTGTTCCAACAGTCGGTTCTGTTGCAGGTTAGACCAAGTATATCTTCTGCCTTTTATAGGTAGCTCAGTGAGATTTTGTGCACGGTTAAAGTCATTGAAAGTAAACATATCGTTGATGTCACCTCCTGGTTTATTATGATTGTCCGGTGGTCGTATATAATTAAAATCACCCAGAATGAGACAGTCTTCTGTCGAGGGAAAGTGTAGGTCAAAAAGCCATTGTGTATACGTGGTTCGTTGCTCCCCTTGACAAGGACCATAGACAATCACTAGTTTCCAACAATGGCCTAATAGTGTGGACGTAAATTTTATCCCAGAGCAAACTGTTCAGATAAGAAAACTTGTCCCGTAAAAAGGTGACTGTTCCATATAGTAATAATACCACCAGAAGCGCCATTGCATCTACTACTATTACTCCACACATCGACCGCTATCCAGCATTCTGATACGTCTCCAACATATCTACTTTTCCTAACGCTTGTCCTCTTGTTTTGGACTCTAATTTGCAAGATTTGAATGTAACTAACCCCATACTCACGCTATTTTCAATAGAACTACCATGGTGTTATTTTTGTGCAGAAATAAAAGTTCTCGGAATGGACCGAAACTTCGCGAGGATTTTTATATCAAATAAGAGAATTTCTAGAGCCAGGAGGTACCTGAGTGGGGCACCTGGGTGGGCACAACCCACCAGGGTGCGCCTGCCCCCCAGGCACACCCAGGTGGGTGCTGCCCACCTAGTGGCCCTGCTGACCCTCAAACCGACGTTATAGAATCCCATTATTCCAGGAAAAAAAATCTAGGAGAAAGAATTATCGTGTTTCACGAGATGGAGCTGCCGCCGTCTCCTGTTCTTCATTGGAGGCCAGATCTGGAGTTTGTTTGGGGCTCCGGAGAGGGGGATCTTCGATCTTCATCATCACCAACACATCTCCATCGCCAATTCCATGATGCTCCCCACCGGGAGTGAGTAATTCCTTCGTAGGCTCGCTGGTCGGTGAGGAGTTGGATGAGATTCATCATGTAATAGAGTTAGTTTTGTTAGGGCCTGATCCCTAGTATCCACTATGTTCTGAGATTGATGTTGCTATGACTTTCCCATGCTTAATGCTTGTCACTTTGGGCTCGGGTGCCATGATTTCAAATCTGAACCGCTTATGTTATAATCTAGATCCGATCTTGCAAGTTATAGTCACCTACTACGTGTTATGATCCGGCAACCCCGGAGTGACAATAGTCCGGACCACTCCCGGTGATGACCGTAGTTTGAGGAGTTCATGTATTCACTGTGTGTTAATGCTTTGTTCTGGTTCACTATTAAAAGGAGGCCTTAATATACCTTAGTTTCCAACAGGACCCGACTGCCACGGGAGGGTAGGACAAAAGATGTCATGCAAGTTCTTTCCATAAGCACATATGACTATTTACGAAACACATGCCTACATTATATTTGTGAACTGGAGCTAGTGCTGTATCGCCCTAGGTTATAATTGTCTCATTATGAATATCATCCAACGAGTCACCGATCCAATGCCTACGAATTTATCTTATATTGTTCTTGCTAAGTTACTACTGTTGCTACTGCTATTGTTACTGCTACAATATCACTGCTATCATTGTTACTATTACCGTCACTACTGCAGCTATCATCAAAACTATCCTACTACTGTGCTACTAATCACTTTGCTGCAGATAATTAATCTCCAAGTGTGGTTGAATTGACAACTCAGCTGCTAATACCTTCAAATATTCTTTGGCTCCCCTTGTGTCGAATCTATAAATTTGGGTTGAATACTCTACCCTCGAAAACTGTTGCGATCACCTATACTTGTGGGTTATCAAGACCTTTTTCTAGCACCATTGCCGGGGAGCATAGCTATATTTTTTTAATCACTTGGGATTATTATCATATTATCACTATGAAGAATCTCAAGGATGCTAAGACTAAGATTTTTCCCTCAAAGACAAGGGGATGTAAGGAACTGCCATCACTTTTGCTTTAGATTCACCTTCTGTTATAAGTAAACTTGCAATACCACAACATGCTATTAATTCTGATATGTCGCAAGTGATCGATGATGCTACTTCTGCTATGAATGCTACTCATGATGATGCTAGTACCTTGCTTGATGATGATGTGCCACTAGGTGAATTTCTTGATGAACAAATTGCTAGAGTAAGACAACATGATATTGTTGAATCTAATAATGAACTTGAAACTGAAAATACTGAAACACCTACTAGAACTAGTCCTCCTAGATATGAATTGCCAAAGGTACCAGAAGGTTATACTATGAGTGAGGTGGCAACTAGAGATATTCTTGCTTGTAAGGATAGAGATGATCTAGAGAAATTATTATGCAAGTATAAAGAAAGATATCTGAATGCTAAAATGAAATGTGATCCTGAGTTTGCTACTTCACCTAGTTATTGATGATAAGGATTATGAGTTCTCTGTCGACCCAAAGTTAATCACTTTGGTTGAATCTAATGCTTTCCATGGTTATGAAACTAAAACTATTGTGGCACATCTTACTAAGTTGAATGATATAGCTACCCTTTTTGCTCATGATGAGAAGATTCGCTATTACTATATTCTCAAGTTATTTCCATTCTCACTGAAGGGTGATGCTAAAGCTTGGTACAATACTCTTGCTCCTGGTTGTGTGCGTAGTCCCCAGTATATGATTTATTACTTTGAAAAATATTTCCCTGCTCATAGGAAACAAGCTGCCTTGCAAGAAATATTTAACTTTGTGCAAATTGAAGAAGAGAGTCTCCCACAAGCTTGAGGGAGGCTTCTCCAATTGCTTAATGCTTTGCCTAGTCATCCTCTTAAGAAATATGAAATACTTGATATATACTATAATGGACTAACCGATGCCTCTAGGGACTTCCTAGATAGTTGTGCTAGTTGTGTTTTCAGGGAACAAACTATTGGGCAAGATGAAGAATTATTGAATACCATATTGAATTTTGATGATTGGACTCCTCCTGAAACACCTAATTAAAACCACTCCTAAGAAGAGGGGTATCTTATATCTCAGTCCTGAAGATATGCAAGAGGCAAAGAAATCTATGAAGGAAAAAGGTATTGCCGAGGATGTTAAAAATTTACCACCTATCGAAGAAATACATGGGCTTGAAGCACCACCACCACCTAAGGTGGTAGAGGTAAAATCTTTAATGAAATTAAATGATAGTGATGATCCTCGTAATAAACATCCTAGTCAATGCCTCTTGAGTTTGATAATTACATTAGAAAGTGAGATCACTTCAATGCAAATGTTATGAAACAATTGAAATATAACTCTAATATGATTGCTCGCTTAAGTGACTTGTTATTTAGAATCTCAAATGATATTAGAGGTGTAGGAAAACATGCCTCTATGGTTCAATCTCAATTAGAACATGTTGCTAAATCTCAAAGAGAGTTGCTTGACGAAATGAACAATAATATAAGTGACCTTGTTGTTAGAGTAGCAACTAGAGGAGGTAAAATGACTCAGGAACCACTTTATCCTGAGGGACACCCAAAGATAATTGAACAAGATTCACAAAGAAACAACACCACTACACCTAGTCCTTCTAAAAAGAAAAACAGGAAGAAAAATGATAGGACTTTGCCTGCTTCTAGTGAACCTGAAATAGAAAAACCTCCTCATAATGATAATGAAGTTTCTATCTCTGATGCTGAAACTCAATCTGTTAATGAACACTCACCTTATGATAATGAAAAACATAATGATGAGGTTCATGAAGACACTCAAACAAATTTTAAAGAACCAGATAATGATGTTGAGATAGAACCAGCTATTGATCTTGATAATCCACAACCTAAGAATAAAAGATATGATAAAAGAGACTTTGTTGCTATGTAACATCCCAAATTTTCAATTTGGAATGTTATACATTAGATCATCATTGCATATCATATTTTATTGCATTTTGGCTTGATCCTAGGAATTTCACGCAACTCAAGGACCCACAGAGAGAGTTGGAGATTTCGTTATTTTTATATTTGAGTTTTCTCAAATTTTGAAAATAGGATCATTTGATTTTAATTATTTTATCTTCAAATATTTCTTATACAAAAATAAAAGAGAGGGAATAAAATGACTTTCCCAAAATAAAGAAATACTGAGGGTTTAATAATAAAATCAAATAAGATTTTATTTTGGAGTTTATCGCTATTTTATTTGAATTTAGGAAAAATGCGTGTTTTTCAAAATTTCATTTAGGCCCCAAATATATGTTCATCTTGTCCGTCTTATTTTTAGAGGACAGGGAAAATTTATTTTGGGATTTTTGGAGTCGGTTTAGTATTTCTTTTCTTTCTTTTTCTGCACATCCGGATTGTTTAAAAAAACGAACCGACTCCGGGCCGTACCCGAGTGGGACTCCGCCCGGGGGGCCTTTATAAGTTGCGCCGCCGCCCCCACCGAAGCCCATCGCCAGCCTAGCCCGCCACTGCCGCCCGAAACCCTAGCCAACACCGCCGCCGCCGCCGCGCCCCGTGCCGCATGTTGCCGCCGCCGCCGCCTCTGCCCGCCAT
>NC_041381.1:326502229-326684707 GCF_002162155.2 Triticum dicoccoides
CTGCCCGCGCAGCCGCCGCCTGCCTCTGCCGCCACCGGAGCCGCCGGACCCCGCCGCCACCTCGACGCCTCGCCGGAGCCGCCGGACCCGAGGTAGCCGCCGCAGGGTTTTTTTTATAAAAACCGATAGGTTTTTTTAGAACCCTAGATCCGTTTTTTTGATCGGTTCGTCGGTTTTTCTGGTTTATATATTTAACGGACATTCGTCCGTACGTTTGTTTTAACAAACGGTTTTCGTCGTTTAGCCGCAGACAGTGAACGATCGTCCGTTAGTCTGTTCGTCCGTTTTCTTTTTCTCGGATTTTCCGCGATTATTTTTCGATCGCGATTTCTGATCCGATTTTCGTTCTAGTATAATTTTTGGCTCGTTTATTGGAATCAGGCGATTCAAGTGCCTGGAGTTTTGTCTCGAAACCCTCTTTCTGTTTAACCAACTCAAACAAGTTTTTGCTACTGTAAAATTTGACTTAGGTCTAGATTAGTAAACGAAGCTTGTTTCTTTCGCCGTTTGACTTTCGTTGCTTCGTTTGATTTCATTCTTTTTGCAAACCGGAGTTCTTAAGTTGAAATTTCTGGTTAGATCTCTTATTTGAGTTTTACATGTGCATTAGATGAGTGCTTATTGTATGCTTGTTTGTTTGCGATAGAGTACCCGGAGTGCGCCGCTTGCTACTTCGAATCTCTAGGTTTCACGGATCATCAGCAAGCCAAGTAACACTCTGATCGTACCTCTTTACTACCCAGTTTTATTGCATTAGATCAATCCTCAAACAATTGCATGATTAGGATCTGACTAATATGTGGGTTATGGGTAGTAGATGAGGTAGAACCTATTACCTGTTTATTATCAAACCTTTGGGAGTTACTTCTATGTTTGCTTATATTGCTATGCTATGCTTAGACGTGGATTGGGTGACTGTGTCCATGGCAGATGTGAGATTGTTAATTAATGGTTTACTTAAGATGGAAACTTTAATTCACATCTGGGTGGACTGAGGCACCTGGGGAACCCAGTGATTGCTTGTATTTTTTTGGAAATCCCGGGGTACCGTGTGATTCTCCTATGGACCGCCACCCAGGCTCAAAGGGATCATGAGATTATTCATGCTAGAAACTTCCGTGTGCAGCCGCAAGCTACTATGGGCTCTAGCATAATTGACTAAGTCATGTAAACTCTTACAGTGGTAGACTAGCAGATGTAGGGGAAAGTAAGTGTAACTGTCTACCCATCATAAGGTGCAAACGCTTCTGAAAGACTATGTCTCGGTCATCCATTTCTCAAACATCATGTAGTGCGAGAATCCTAACGGAGGAGATCGAGTCTTGTGGGGGAAAGTGCGCAAGCCTCTGCAGAGTGTACAAACTAATCATGGTTAGCCGTGTCCCCGGTTAAGGACGTTTTGAGTATCTAGTACCTGAATTATCATGTGAATCTCATCATGTTCTTTAATTTAATTTGTGGGTTTTAATGATGATGCTTAATTGGGATTGATTTGGGTGAACCTTCTCAATGTTTAACAACCACCATGATAGTTAAATAAAATTTATTCCTTTGTTGCAGGGAAAAATTGGCTTTATGCAAAAACTGTAACTGTAGAGCTTTACACCAGCCATATATGCATGTAGTATAGCATTATTCTGTTCATTACACTCTATATGTCACATTGCCAGAATATTCCATGTGCTAACCCATTTTCGAGCTGCAACGTTCATGTTGCAGACTTTTCAGACGACTAGATAGGTGCCTTAGGTCGTGGTCTTATACTCAGTGATGCCGTTGGAGTTGATGGACTCGCTTATCTTCCAAGCCTTCCACTATTATCGTTATTAGATGGCCTTAAGCCATATTATTCATAACAAGTTCTCTTTTGAGACATTCGATGTAATAAGTGTGTGATTGGTACTCTGTTATAAATCCTTCAAGTAATGTGCGTGTCAGCATTACCGATCCAGGGATGACATTGTTGCACAGAGATCAGACTGTTTGAGGTCTAGTCACTACATGCTAGAAAGCATGGAAAGGAAAGAGAACCATGGGTTCAAAAGCCTATGGCCTTTCCACCTAAGTCAACTAAAAAGAAAGATGATGAAGAATTTGAACGCTTTGCTGAAATGATTAGGCCAGTCTTTTTGCGTACTCGCTTGACTGATATCTTAAAAATGCCTCCTTATGCAAAATATATGAAAGACATCATCACTAATAAGAAAAAAATACCTGAAGCTGAAATCTCCACTATGCTTGCTAATTATACTTTTAAAGATGGAGTACCTAAAAAACTTGGAGATCCGGGAATACCAACTATACCTTGCTCCATTAAAAGAAATTATGTGAAAACTGTCTTGTGTGATCTGGGAGCTGGTGTCAGTGTTATGCCTTTATCTTTATATAAAAGACTTTATTTGAATAAACTCACACCTACTGAAATATCTTTGCAAATGGCTGACAAATCAACTGCCTATACCTATTGGTATTTGTGAGGATGTGCCCGTTGTTGTTGCTAATGTTACTATTTTGACTGACTTTGTTATACTTGAGATGCCCAAGGATGAAAACATGTCGATTATCCTTGGTAGACCCTTCTTGAATACTGCAGGGGCTGTTATTGATTGCAATAAAAGCAAGGTCACTTTTCGTATCAATGGTAATGAGCATACGGTGCACTTTTCGAAGAAACAATTCCAAGTGAATGGTATTAATGTTATTGAAAAATCTCCGACAATCACTATTGGAAGTTTTCAACTACCTCTACCTACTGTCAAAAATAAATAAGAAATGCTTATTGTTGGGGACATTCATATCCCCATTGAGGTAACTTAGTGATTTACGAAAGTTCTTCAGTTTCATGCTAATCGAAAGTGGTTGTTAATAAGACTTGATCAACCTTATTAATGGATCATTTTTGAGAGGTATGAAGTTGATGAATTTAATAAGCACTACCTTCCGTCTCTACCTTTCGTTTTATGTTTTTGTTAGTTAAATAAAATAAAATGTCATGCTTTGCCTATTTTATGAATTTTCTGTTCAATAAAAAATGACCCCAAAAATAAAAGTTCTCAAAATGCTCTAAAAATCTGATACGATTTTTTTTGAATATTTCTGAATTTCTGGTGCAAATAATATTAGAGAGAGGTGCACCAGGTGGGCACAACCCACCTAGGCGCGCTAGGACTCCCAGGCGCTCCCTGGTGGGTGCTGCCCACCTAGTGGGCCCCCACACTTCTCTCCCACCTCACTCCATTCACCCAGAAAAAATCACTATCTCTCTCTCTCTCTCATGCTCTTGCTCCCGAAACCGTGGATTTCGATCTCTTTGCTCGAAGCTCCATTTCTGAAACTATTTTGGGGATTTGTTGCTTGGTATGTGACTCCTCCATGTGTCCATTTAGTTTTTGTTTTAGTGGTTTATATTTAGAATAATTAGCTACTCTTGGTGCTGATGTAGATGAGCTTGCATGTTGAATTCTTAGAATTCTAAGTATTTTGAATGCTTGCTATAGCCTCTATACATCCCTATGAGTAGTTGCTATAAATTTTGTGAAGATTTGTTGAGAAAAAAATTTGTGGACTAAAAATTTCGGAATTTTGTTCATAGGAAAAAGATGAGTTTCTTTAGGAAGTTTGCTTCCAAGAAGAAATCCAAGGGGGTTATTGGGTAGTCATCTGACAATGATATCCATACCCCGAGGTTGGCGGAGCTACGGCTGTGCGAGTGGCCGCACAATGAGTTCATGGAAGAGGCCAGAATTCTCCAAGAGTTCAACCAATATGCTGCTAATGCCGGCCTCACCAACTTCATCGCAGCTGAATGCGAACAGTATCATCTCCTCACAAACTACTTTGTGCAAAACTTTCATTTTCATCCTAGGAATAATCCCCCTGAGGTGTCGTTTAACTTATATGCTGAACATCGTCAGATCCCACTTACTGAATTTTGTGACATATGCATGCTTCCTTCTGATGGAGGTTTGGTAGAGCCTAGGCCCTTAGACTTTGAAGTTTTTACTGTACTCTGACAGTGGGGGATGAGAGAGGAGTATCGGGCACCACTGCCACTAGCTTGCAGTTTCCTGTCGTGCATTATTTTCCTTTATTTATTGGGCTTCCTAGAGAGAGAGAAGGTGGGTTCACTTAGCGCCCTAGACTTTGTTGTTTTGTGTCGCGCACTTTATGGCAACAACACTTTTAGCTTGGGAGCTATTGTGGCACGTCGCCTTCACCTTAATAGATTCAAGGGTAAAATAGATGGGGGCATTTACGCTACACGCTTGGCGACTCACTTCAATGTGCAGATACGCCAGCATGATCACCAAAGGTTTATCTAGACAGAGCAGCTATGAAGGATCATCAGTTTCTTGTTGTTGATTACCCTGATATTGACTTGCCTTATAATTTAGTTTTTAGTGAGACTACTCGTGTTATTATCCCCTTGCCTGCACCTGCTTTGTTTGATCATGTTGCCAGGAATAGATACAGGATTTTGCCTTAGGACATTGTAGCTTACCGAAACAACCTGGCGGCAGAACAGGCGGAGCCTCAGCAGTGGGACCCTATGGTGCCTGCTCCCCAGCACTTCAACATTGGACCTCACGGCTTCTACGACTGATGATTACCAAGTTAGAACAAAAGCCTAAGCCTGGGGGAGTACGTATTCCCACCGACATTACATTCATGTTCACACATTTCATTCCAGTTATCGGTGTCCATACTTTTTCATTGTATCATCCACGTTTAATTTATTGTCTTGCTTTCTTCTTGTGTGTTTGAAAAAACTTTGAGAAAATCCAAAAACATGTTTCTTGCTTCTTTTTTATTTTTCTTCCTAGTTTAAATTGTTGTAGTACTAAAAAGAAAACCCAAAAAGATTTCCTTGTTCTTATTTTACTTGTTGGGAGCTTTCCGTGTAAATAGTTTTTCTTGTTTTTGATTTTCCCTTTTTTCGTTTGCTTGCTTTCGAAAAATCAAAAACTCCAAAAATATTTCAGCGAGTCATACCGAGGAGAAGACCATGATGAAAATGTTGAGTGGCTCCCATTTGCATTGTTGATCTAACAAAGAGCCCACATTACCTTGTCTTCTCCTCTTGAATAAAATGTTTGCAGATTCCAGCTTAGTCCACAGCATTCTTGCACTATTATTATTTCAAGTCGTTCGGTCGTGCAAGTGAAAGGCAATAATGACGATATTAGATGAACTGGCCGTGGCAGAGAGAAACGGTTATGAACTCGACTTGTTGTGTTTTTGTGAATATGTTTAACCTAGTATCCATGCTTCAGCCTATTATGATCAAACATGTTTGCAATGACAATTAGAGATTATAGTTTCTCATGCCATGCATAAGTAGCTAGGAGTGAATAATGACTTTTCTTGGACATCAACATTGCGTTAAAATGATTGTGATGTAGTATGATGATATGGTATCCTCCTTTGAATGTTCGAGTGGCTTGACTTTGCACATGTTCATGCATGTAGTTGAATCAAAACCAACATAGCCTATATGATATTTATGTTCATGGTGTTCATATCCTACTCATGCTAGTATCCAATGTTACATATGCATAATGCATGTTCATGACCGTTCTGGCTCTCTAGCTGGCCGCTTCTCAACCTATTTGCTAGCCTTCGCCTGTACTAAGTGGGAACTCTGCTTGTACATCAAAAACCTGAAACCCAAGTTATTCAAAATGAGTCCACCATACCTACCTATATGTAGTATTACCCTACCGTCCTAAGTAAATTTGCATGTTCCATCTCTAGAAACTTCAAATAAATATCCTTTTTGTGCGCCTGGATCGTTCATGGAACGACAGGAGGTAGTCGGTATCTTCCATGCTAAGCAGGTTATTCTCAGGTCGAGTGTTTATTCACTTGCCATCACACAAGAAAAGGGCGGTAATAGGTTGCCCAGTCCCAAACTGCAAAAACAAAAGAGCTTACAAAAATAATCAAACAAAAACTCCCAATGGATTCATAACCTTTACCTTTCCGCTTGGGAACCGCCACTAGCATGTTTAGCATGGAAGATATTGATAACAGATGGTCGTGAAGTAAATGAGAAGGGTGCATGTCTCAAAATATCATTTACCTCTGTTTTAAAAACTTGAGCTCTGGCACCTCTGCAAATCACCGCTTCCCTCTGCGAAGGGACTATCTATTTACTTTTATGTTGTGTCATCACCTTCTCAAAAAAGCGCCAGAACATTAAGCACTGTTGTCATGCTGATGCGTTGTGTATAGCTAATGTTGGGTGCATCATGACTGGATCTTTTCTACCATGAATTACAATGTTTAGTGGTTTCTTGAACTTTGGGGGTGCTCTGCATTTATGGTTTGCAGTCTCAGAAAGGGCTAGCGAGATACCATTATTGTCATATTATATCATGGTTGTTTTGACAACGTGTTACAATTTGAGATATCTTTTCAGCAGAACTACCATGGTGTTATTTTTGTGCAGAAATAAAAGTTCTCGGAATGGAACGAAACTTCGCGAGGATTTTTTATATCAAATAAGAGAATTCCTGGAGTGAAGAGGTACCTGAGGGGGCACCTGGGTGGACACAACCCACCAGGGCGTGCCTGCCCCCCCCCCAGGCGCCCCCAGGTGGGTGCTGCCCACCTGGTGGCCCCGCTAACCCTCAAATCGACGCTATAAAATCCCATTATTCCAGAAAAAAATCAAGGAGCAAGAATTATCGCGTTTCACGAGACGGAGCCGCTGCCGTCTCCAGTTCTTCGTCGGGAGGCCAGATCTAGAGTCCATTTGGGGCTTCAGATGCTCCCCACCGGGAGTGAGTAATTCCTTCGTAGGCTCGTTAGTTGGTGAGAGTTGGATGAGATTCATCATGTAATCGAGTTAGTTTTGTTAGGGCCTGATCCCTAGTATCGACTATGTTCTGAGATTGATGTTGCTATGACTTTGCCATGCTTAATGCTTGTCACTTTGGGCCCAGGTGCCATGATTTCAGATCTAAACCGTTTATGTTATCACCATTTTATCTATGTTCTAGATCCGATCTTGCAAGTTATAGTCACCTACTACGTGTTATGATCCGGCAACCCCGGAGTGACAATAGTCGGGACCACTCCCGGTGATGACTGTAGTTTGAGTAGTCCATGTATTCACTGTGTGTTAATGCCTTGTTCCGGTTCTCTACTAAAAGGAGG
Source organism: Triticum dicoccoides (assembly GCF_002162155.2). Lineage (NCBI taxonomy): Eukaryota > Viridiplantae > Streptophyta > Magnoliopsida > Poales > Poaceae > Triticum > Triticum dicoccoides. Next base: position 326,509,391 of record NC_041381.1, read on the forward strand.
CCTTAATATCCCTTAGTTTCCAATAGGACCCTGCTGCCACGGGAGGGTAGGACAAAAGATGTCATGCAAGTTCTTTCCATAAGCATGTATGACTATTTATGAAATACATGCCTACATTATATTTATGAACTGGAGCTAGCGCCGTATCGCCCTAGGTTATAACTGTCTCATGATGAATATCATCCAACGAGTCACCGATCCAATGCCTACGAATTTATCTTATATTGTTCTTGCTAAGTTACTATTGTTGCTACTGCTATCGTTACTGCTACAATATCACCACTATCATTGTTACTATTACCGTCACTACTGCAGCTATCATCAAAACTATCATACTACTGTGCTACTAATCACTTTGCTGCAGATAATTACTCTCCAGGTGTGGTTGAATTGACAACTCAGCTGCTCATACCTTCAAATATTCTTTGGCTCCCCTTGTGTTGAATCTATAAATTTGGGTTGAATACTATACCCTCGAAAACTGTTGCGATGCCCTATACTTGTGTGTTATCACATGCATCTAGTGTATTAAGTTCATGGAGAAACGGAGTAATGCAATAAGAACGATGACATGATGTAGACAAGATCTATTTATGTAGAAATATACCTCCATCATTTTATCCTTAGTAGCAACGATACATACGTGTCGGTTCCCTTTCTGTCACTCGGATCAAGTACCGTAAGATCGAACCCACTTCAAAGCACCTCTTCCCATCGCAACATAAATAGATCAAGTTGGCCAAACAAAACCCAAATATCGGAGAAGAAATACGAGGCTACAAGCAATCATGCATATAAGAGATCAAAGAAGCACTACAAAAAAATACACTTCCATGATGATACGTGTTTGTCACAGTAGGTCACGTTTTCTGTCGTGCATGTACATCCATGACGATTTTATGACAAAATCAAGATAGTCATACCTGTGCTGTCGTAGAAGTGTTCCATGACATTACCAAAATTATCATCATGAAAGTGTCCAGTTCCATGACGATAAATCGCGCGTCATAGAAGTGCTTTCGTCAAGGGTGACCGACATGTGGCATCCATCGTAATGGCTCGTTGTTAAGCTATCGGGTCCAGTTTTGGATCCGATAACCCGTTAACAGCCCCGACCAATGGGGATTTTCCATGTGTAAAATCATCAATGGCTGGAGGAAACACGTGTCGGCTCACCGTTGGGACAGATGTCATCCACTCATTGGACTGAAGACGCCTATGATACATTGACACATGGCACGGCCCAATAGAGGCCCATTCCTATAAAAAGTCCGGCCCGTTTTACTTGGTCAAAAGGTGGCAGGCCGGCCCACGGAAACCTGTTAACGGCATGTTCGCATATAGCCCATTTATAGCCCGCTAACCCAGGGCCCATTACGACCTATACGATTTAGGCCCAGTAGCGTCATGTGGGCCGTCCAATATGATTCCATCCCATTTTAAATTTCATCCCATGTATGGCCCATGACGTCTTTCGGCCCATATGAGGCCCTTTGTAACTCTTGGCCCATTAACGGCCCGTGGTGAAACTGGCCTGTAATGAACAGTGTATCACTTTATACCCATTAACGGCCCATTATTCCATTGGGTTGTTTCCAGCCCAAGTTATCTTTCGGCCTTCTCAAGGCCCATTTATTCTTGGGCTCATTTCCAGCATTCGTTTACTTACGGCCTGTTACTGTGATTTTCTGCTTGTGGGCCAAATTCAGCCCGTGGTTATAGTTGGCCCGTTTGTATCCCGTTAATACGTTGGGCCGTTTTCATAGTGTCATCAAATACGGCCGATTAACGACGACCCGTTATGGTCGGCCCATGAACGGATGATTCCAACTCTAGCCCGTTTACAGCCATAATGCGATCTGTTATTGGCCCATGTTTGGCCAATCGATCATACGACCCGTAGAAGGCCCATTGATGATACGGCTCGTAGAAGCCCATTGTGTCTACGGCCCGTAGATGGCCCATTGGTTCTTCGCCCCGTAGAAGGACCATTGTTTCTATGGCCCTTAGAAGGCCCATTGTTTCTACGGCCCGTAGAAGGCCCATGGTAACTACAGTAAATAGGTAGCCCATGGTTATAGTGGCCTAGTTTTAAAAAATAGGTTATTGCAGCCACTAGCAAACCGCGGAAAAAGAACTGCACTGACTACAAGCAAACAAGTAAACAAGACAATAAGGAAATAAATAAGCAAGCAACTTACACTAGGCTATCACGGCTATTACACATATTACATCCACTAGGCATCAAAGTTTGCCACCAGTGCAAATATAGGGAACAAAGCAGCATATCATATACACTGGTTGTCAAAGTTGGCGACTAGTGCAAATAAACACCGCAGCAAAACAATTCCAGAACTAAAACCACTTCAGAAGAGCTCAAGAAACAATATCCTGGGTACCCATAAAGCTGGCAAGATGCTTAGAAAGCTTATTAACTTTCTCTTGTTTGGCGCTTAAATCCTCCAGCACTTGCTGTTGCACCAGAAAGTATGCATCTGAATTCTGCAGGGACTTCCTCAGTCCTTCGGCTTCCTATCGCATAACATTTGATTGATGTCTTTCAACTTGAAGTTGAGACTCAAGAAGCCGAACTGATTCATGCAGCGATTTCGAAGAGCTGGTGCCAGCAGTAGTAGCCAGTAACTCAAACACTACATCAAGACAGGACTTTGGGGTTGTCTCAGTGTCTTCAATATAGTTTTTATCAGCTTTCTTGGAGACCAACAGGGATGTCTCTCTATCTTGAACCTTATCTGCATTACTTCCCTTACCATTGCATAATGGGGTACTCTTCTCCAATATTTTATCTGCGTTCTAAAAGAGAAACAAACAAACACACAGGTTCACAATGTAGTATATGAAAATCATTTTGGTAAACCAGTTCAGTAGTAAGGTGGACATGATAACAACATGAAACAAACATATATCTATGTACTATGGTCACTATATGGTCTATATCATTCTAGTTTACGTTGCCAAATCAAGATAGATACAGCTCGAATCATATCTATTTAAGCAGCATAGACAGAATATAAGTGTGGGAAACTACACAGCAATAACAACATAACTATTTATTCAATTGAAACAGAAATCGGCATAGAGCAAGTTACAACAGCAAACACGTTGAAGAAATAGGTTTAAAACATACATGTTGCGCCATTGGAGTTTCAATTGCATCCTTCAAATTTGAAATTAGTTGGTATGAGTAAATGCAGTGATGCAAGAGCAAAGTAGTATGAACCATAGCTACGGAACCTGACCCGAGAACAATTCTTCTTCTGCTTTAAGCGTTGACTTGGGGTTCAGAGTGGTGGTCCTCGTGCTTTGGGCACTGCAGTTAGCTTACTAACTGCTCGTGTTTGGGAGCTCTGTGGTGGAGACGGAGCTCTGTCAAGTGGAACTGGGTTACTATCTGCTGGGGTTGGGGTTAGAAGGGGTGTAGTTGGTTCTCTGTCCAACTATGTAGGGTACAATCTGCGTGAGTCTGGGTTATGTGTGGTGGGGCTGGTTCTTGGGCAAGTACACCCGTGGTTCTATCTGCATCGACAGGTAGCACGATCTTTTCTGAAGACCGTGTTTTTACTCCCACAGATACTGCCATCACCCCCTCCAATTGAAATGGCTAATAAACAAGAAAAGTAATTGAATGTACAGACTGAAGGAAATATGCCCTAGAGGCAATAATAAAGTTATTATTTATTTCCTCATATCATGATAAATGTTTATTATTCATGCTAGAATTGTATTAACCGGAAACATGATACATGTGTGAATACATAGACAAACATAACGTCACCAGTATGCCTCTACTTGACTAGCTCATTAATCAAAGATGGTTATGTTTCCTAACCATAGACATGTGTTGTCATTTGATTAACGGGATCACATCATTAGGAGAATGATGTGATTGACATGACCCATTCCGTTAGCCTAGCACTTGATCGTTTAGTATATTGCTATTGCTTTCTTCATGACTTATACATGTTCCTGTAACTATGAGAATTATGCAACTCCCGTTTACCGGAGGAACACTTTGGGTACTACCAAACGTCACAACGTAACTGGGTGATTATAAAGGAGTACTACAGGTGTCTCCGAAGGTACATGTTGAGTTGGCGTATTTCGAGATTAGGTTTTGTCACTCCGATTGTCGGAGAGGTATCTCTGGGCCCTCTCGGTAATGTACATCACTATAAGCCTTGCAAGCAATGTGATCAATGAGTTGGTTACGAGATGATGCATTACGTAACGAGTAAAGAGACTTGCCGGTAACGAGATTGAACTAGGTATTGGATACCGACGATCGAATCTCGAGCAAGTAACATACCGATGACAAAGGGAACAACGTATGTTGTTATGTGGTTTGACCGATAAAGATCTTCGTAGAATATATAGGAACCAATATGGGCATCCAGGTTCCGCTATTGGTTATTGACCGAGAATAGTTCTAGGTCATGTCTACATAGTTCTCGAACCCGTAGGGTCCGCACGCTTAACGTTACGATGACAGTTTTATTATGAGTTTAAAAGTTTTGATGTACCGAAGTTTGTTCGGAGTCCCGGATGTGATCAGGAACATGCCGAGGAGTCTCGAAATGGTCGAGACATAAAGATTGATATATTGGACGACTATATTCGGACACCGGAAGTGTTCCAGGTGATTTCGGGGAAAACCGGAGTGCCGGAGGGTTACCGGAACACCCCCCCCCCCCGGGAGAGTAATGGGCCTTATGGGCCTTAGGGGAAAGGAGATAGGGGCGGCCAGCATGGGCCGCGCGCCCCCTCCCCCCTCTGGTCCGAATTGGACTAGGAGGGAGGCGGCGCCCCCCTTTCCTTTCCCCTCTCCCCCTTCCTTCCTCCTCCTATTAGGAGTAGGAAAGGATAAGTCCTACTCCTACTAGGAGGAGGATTCCTCCTCCTTGGCGCGCCCTCCAAGGGCCGGCCGGCCTCCCCCCTTGCTCCTTTATATACGGGGGCGGGGGGGGGGCACCCCATAGACACACAAGTTGATCTACGGATCATTCCTTAGCCGTGTGCGGTGCCCCCTCCACAATATTCCACCTCGGTCATATCGTCGCAGAGTTTAGGCGAAGCCCTGCGCCGGTAGAACATCATCATCGTCACCACGCCGTCGTGCTGACGGAACTCATCTCCGGAGCTTTGCTGGATCGGAGCCCGGAGATCGTCATCGAGCTGAACGTGTGCTGAACTCGGAGGTGCCGTACGTTCGGTACTTGGATCGGTCGGATCGTGAAGACGTACGACTACATCAACCGCGTTGTGCTAACGCTTCCGCTTACGGTCTACGAGGGTACATGGACAATACTCTCCCCTCTCGTTGCTATGCCATCACCATGATCTTACGTGTGCGTAGGAAAATTTTTGAAATTACTACGTTTCCCAACAGTGGCATCCGAGCCTAGGTTTTATGCGTTAATGTTATATGCACGAGTAGAACACAAGTGAGTTGTGGGCGATACAAGTCATACTACTTACCAGCATGTCATACTTTGGTTCGGCGGTATTGTGAGATCAAGCGGCCCGGACCGACATTACGCGTATGCTTATGCGAGACTGGTTTCACCGTTATGAGCACTCGTGCTTAAAGGTGGCTGGCGGGTGTCTGTCTCTCTCACTTTAGCTGAATCGAGTGTGGCTACGCCCGGTCCTTGCGAAGGTTAAAACAGCACCAACTTGACGAACTATCGTTGTGGTTTTGATGCGTAGGTAAGAACGGTTCTTGCTAAAGCCCGTAGCAGCCACGTAAAATTTGCAACAACAAAGTAGAGGACGTCTAACTTGTTTTTGCAGGGCATGTTGTGATGTGATATGGTCAAGACGTGATGCTATATTTTATTGTATGAGATGATCATGTTTTGTAACCGAAGTTATCGGCAACTGGCAGGAGCCATATGGTTGTCGCTTTATTGTATGAAATGCAAACGCCCTGTAATTGCTTTACTTTATCACTAAGCGTAGTGATAGTCGTAGAAGCAATAGATGGCGTAACGACAACGATGCTACGATGGAGATCAAGGTGTCGCGCCGGTGATGATGGTGATCACGACGGTGCATCGAAGATGGAGATCACAAGCACAAGATGATGATGACCATATCATATCACTTATATTGATTGCATGTGATGTTTATCCTTTATGCATCTTATCTTGCTTTGATTGACGGTAGCATTTTAAGATGATCTCTCACTAATAATCAAGAAGTGTTCTCCCTGAGTATGCACCGTTGCGAAAGTTCTTCGTGCTGAGACACCACGTGATGATCGGGTGTGATGGGCTCTACGTTCAAATACAACGGGTGCAAAACAGTTGCGCACGCGGAATACTCAAGTCATACTTGACGAGCCTAGCATATACAGATATGGCCTCGGAACACGGAGACCGAAAGGTCGAACGTGAATCATATAGTAGATATGATCAACATAGTGATGTTCACCATTGAAACTACTCCATCTCACGTGATGATCGAACATGGTTTAGTTGATTTGGATCACGTGATCACTTAGATGACTAGAGAGATGTTTGTCTAAGTGGGAGTTCTTAAGTAATATGATTAATTGAACTTAAATTTATCATGAACTTAGTACCTGATAGTATTTTTCTTGTCTATGTTTGTTTGTAGATAGATGGCTCGTGTTGTTGTTCCATTGAATTTTAATGCGTTCCTTGAGAAAGCAAAGTTGAAAGATGGTGGTAGCTATTGGTGTCAAAACCGGCGGATCTCGGGTAGGGGGTCCCGAACTATGCGTCTAGGCGGATGGTAACAGGAGACAAGGGACACGATGTTTTACCCAGGTTCGGGCCCTCTTGATGGAGGTAAAACCCTACGTCCTGCTTGATTAATATTGATGATATGGGTAGTACAAGAGTGGATCTACCACGAGATCAAGGAGGCTAAACCCTAAAGCTAGCCTATGGTATGATTGTTGTAATGTAGGTTATGTCCTACGGACAAAAGCCCTCCGGTTTATATAGACACCGGAGAAGGCTAGGGTTACACAAAGTCGGTTACAATGGTAGGAGATCTACATATCCGTATCGCCAAGCTTGCCTTCCACGCCAAGGAAAGTCCCATCCGGACACGGGACGGAGTCTTCAATCTTGTATCTTCGTAGTCTTGGAGTCCGGCGGACGATGATAGTCCGTCTGTCCGGACACCCCCTAGTCCAGCACTCCCTCAGTAGCCCCTGAACCAGGCTTCAATGACGATAAGTCCGGCGCGCATAATGTTCAGCATTGTAAGGCGGGTTCCTCCCTTGAATAATCCAGAGAAGATCATGAACACCAGGATAGTGTCCGGCTCTGCAAAATAAATTCCGCATTCCACCGTAGAGAGAATAAAATGTACACAAGTCTAATCTGCTGACGTATTATGCGGCATGACATCACACCACTACCAAGCCTTTACTTAAATCGTTTTTATTATACCACCTCAGCACGTTTAGCGAAGCGGTTTCCTTGGCACGTCCTGTCGAAGCAGAGATCGTGTTCCCCTTATTCCGGGATTCTCATCAATACGAGCGTGGGTAACCCAACCGCACCCGTCGCCACGCCTCCTCTATCGAAGGTGAATCCCGAACGGTCACGGAGACGGCTCTTGGTATTTTCCCCCTTTATAAGAGGACCAAGGCTCGTTTCTTTTCTTCAATCTTCCATCGAATCTTCTCCTTGCTCCAAGTTCCAACACCCAGAGCCCAGATTCGAGCGCTTCGGATCTTCAACAATGTCCGGCTCCGATCTTCAACAATGCCCTCCTCTGTCACGGAGGAGGACGTGCTAAAGCTGCGTAAGGCCAAGTACCTGTCCTACGAGATTTCGCACAGGTTACCCGTCCAAGGGCAGGCCGTACCCACTCCCGAGCCCGGTGAGTTCGTCGTCTTCGTATCCCACCTCCGTCGGGGTTTAGGCTTCCCGACGGACCCCTTCGTGAGAGGGCTCATGTTCTATTATGGGCTGGATTTTCACGACTTGGCTCCGGAGTCCATCCTCCATATTTCCGCATTCATTATCGTCTGCGAAGCCTTCCTTCGCGTCACCCCCCACTTCGGCCTGTGGCTGAAGACCTTCAATGTGGAGCCGAAGATGATCGGGGGGCGTCAAGCGGAGTGGGGCGGGGCGGCCATAAGCAGGAGGGCTGATGCCCCGTGGCCCGAGGGCTCCTTCCAAGAAGAGCTCGGCTCGTGGCAGCAGGAGTGGTTCTATATCACCGCTCCGAAGGGCAGGAAGCAAAAGCCACCGCCTTCATTCCGCCCGGGACCTCCACGTCGATTGATGTCGTGGGTCAACCAAGGGCTCAATTGGGGGCCGTCCGAGGACGTGCCTTTATTGCAGGGCCGGATTCGAGACCTCCAAGCGAGGGAGATCGATCTGGTTGTGGTGATGCAGGTCATGCTAATCAAGCATCTTCTACCCTGCAAGCTCCGTCCTCTCTGGTTATGGGAGTTCAATCCAGAGGGACCACGAATTCTCCAGCACTTCATGGGTATAACGCCCATGGAGATGTACAAGTTGTTCTGCGGACCGCAGGCGGCGTGTCCGGAATTGACCGAGGACGCAGGCCTAAGCTGCAATTGCCCGGATACACAGGTAAGTGGCTCAGAGTCCGGACGTTCGGTTTGTTTGCTTTTCTGAAATTCGCCTTCTAACCCATTATTCTTCATCAGGAGTGGGTAGCGCGATCGAAGCTGATAAGGTGTCCGGCCCCCCTCCCAGAGACCGCACCGGAGCCCGTGCTGGTCAGAATGTTGGACGTCGCGCCCGTAGAAGGGGGCGATGGGGAAAATAGAAGAGCTATCACTTCACCCAAGGGGGCGCCTGAAGAGGGGGGGATCGAAAATCCCTCCTTCCAGGGGGAGAAGAGGACCGCCTCCGAAGACCCGGAGGCCAAAGCCCCTAAGCGGGGGAAGAAATCTTTACCGGAGGGTCCTGCGTCCGGGGAGAGCCCGGACGTACAATCGTCTCTAAAGGGTCAGCCCTCCAGCGAGCCGTGAGTAGGAAAAGGGGGGTTAATTAATAAGAAAATACCCTTATTTGTGCTTCTGTGGATAACCGAATTTTTTACCTTACAGTTCGGATCTGCGGCCTTCTCAGATGAGTTCGTCTTCGGGGGATCTTCGTCCGGAGATGATGGAGAGCGAAACGCCTCCGTCTGTTGCGCCGTCGCACAGGGCAGACGAGCCTGAAGTATCGTCACGGAGGGTATCCCAGAGCCCGGTGGAGCCGGAGAGTTCGGCGCCGACTAGTGTCCGGCCGGGGGAACTGAAGAGTCTGCTTGAGAGGGCGTCTATCTCAGAAGATCACCGTGCTTTGATAAGTATGGTGATTGGAAGGATTTCGTCCGCCGAAAGCGGATTGCATAATGCCGTCAGGAGTTTGCTGGCGGGATTTGAGGTACGCAAGAACGACGCACCTTTTTGACAGTTTTGCACATAGAAGTGCGCCCTGTATAGATAGTAACCCCTGAGACTCGGTAGGTTGTCGAAAGCGACAGCGTGCCGAGGATCAAAATCGCAGGTATTGAATGCCGCCCTTCCTATGCAGGTGGCGGATAGTCCGGGGGCTAGCCGGACTAGTGGAGTTGTCGAGTTAATGCGGCAACTTGATGTGGCGGATGCAGACATCGCGTTTGTCAACCGGCGACTTGACGAGTCGCAAGGTAAATGAATTCTCCGCAGTCACTTATTTAAGGGAGCCAAAGCCCGCCTTTGATAATATATATGCTGTGATACAGACGGTGCTGCTGCTGTGGAGAGCCTTCGGGACGAACTTGCTCGAGCTAAGGAGCAAGCCCGAAGGAGTGATGCGGCTGCCTCGAGGGCGGCCGAGGAGTTGAAAGCCGAAAAGGCTGCACACTGCCTAAGCATGGAAAAGATGGCCGAATTGGCCGTAAGATTGAAGGATGCTAGCGACCGCAATGAGACTCTTGAAAAGGAGCGCCTGTTGGAGCGAAAAGACCTGGGGAAGGCCACCGCCGAGGCCAAGGATGCCCGTTCTGCGATGCGGGCCATGAAGGAGGAGCTGCGCCAGGCCGGAGATATTGTGGCTGGCAGGCCTTTTCTGCTGCGTCGCCAGTTTACGGATCCAAAGTATGCCCAACTTGGCCAGCTGTGGGGTCCGGAGGATCCATATATGGACTTAGCGGCAAGTGCGGCTGATGTCGTTGTGCACTTCCGGAGCCAGAAGGATCACAAGACGGAAGAGCTATTTTGGTCTCAATTCCATAGTCCGGATCGTTCACTTCCGTTGACCGATCGGTTGGCCGAATGGGCTGAGCTAAACAGATTGTCCGGACTTGCCATGACTGATATCGTGGCTCATGTCTGGCCAGAGAGGCCCAAGGCGACGAGCTATTTCGGCTTATTGCAGCAATTTCTTGGAGCGGTGCCGCATATCAAGGAGATGAAGCGGTCGGCCTGCATAGAAGGTGTGCGGATGGCCCTTGCCCATGTGAAGACACATTGGACAGAGATGGATGCCACCGCTATTGCAGCACAGGGTTCGGACGAAAGCCGGTTACCCGCCGAGCACTATTTTGGGGAAGTTATGTGTGGCGCTCGTGTAATAGAGTCGCAGTGCTCGAAAAATGTCACGTTCAAATGAACGTTTTATCTTGTAAAACAATTATGTTGTAACCGCTTTTTATACTTGTGTGTTCCAAGTATTAAAATATCTCCTATGCGGCCGTTTATGTATACGTTTGTATAACCTGAAAGATTGCAGTCTTCGGCTTCAGCCCCCACGCACAAGGTGCGGGGGTGTTCGCAAAAAATAGCGCGTTTTCACACTTAGTCTGACGTCTCGGTCCTGTTAAGGAGGTGGTAGCGTAGCAAATGAGGCAATCCAGACTATGATGCTTTATCACTTTCACTTAGCCAGTGGAGTTCGAGGGTGGGGCTACGATATAGCCCCTTGGGGCACCGCGCTTCTCCAAATTTGGGGCGCATGTGTGCCTGACCGGGAAACGGTCCTTCGTCAAAGCGGGGAATTCTAAACATTCCGGTAGTCGATCGAGTGGTTGACCAGTCTCTCGCTGTATCATGACAGTCAGTTTTCGGCTTTCTCTACTGAGGTGCTCGCCCAGCCGAACTGGGGCACAATCGCAGTAGTTCTCCTGGTGCCGCGTTAGCCGATGATACGGAATGTAAGGCCGCAAAACACAGGAGCCGGGCAAACCCAACATTTGACCAAAGACATGATTCGGAGCTGATGCATATAAGGCCTAACTCGAGACGCCGAACACTCCCTAAGGTGTTCGGTCTTTGTAATAATGGGCAGAATAATGCCCTAAGCCCCTAGTGTCCAGGTACGGGCATGGTCCTCTGACGCGGCCGATGCCAAAACGTCAGGCTCCGCTTTGGTTACAATGAGAAACCAAGGGATTACGACAACAAGAGACAGTAAAAAAGGTTTACATAGGGTCTTAATCTGAAAAGAATCCTCGCGATGGGTCCCTACTGCACGTCTGCGCCTGTGTCTCCGTTGTGCCGTTATCCTGGACGGGTGTGCACGTTGTTCATCTGTAAAAAGAGAGGAACTTAGTTTGAAAGAAACTCGTTCGAAAAATATATATACGAAGGAAGAAATATAAATAAGTAAAGCGGAGTCTGAGTGAGCTCGCTGTTGCTTGTGCGCGCAGCCCCTTGTGAAGGGATGTGCGGCTAGGGAGCCCCTGGCTTATTTATAGCGGACTCGTCTGACCGTGTCCGGGGTCTTTAAATGACCCTCGCACTGAAATGATGCCACGTGGACCGGGCATCTTAAGCGTAAGAGACGCGTAATATGGTATGGCGTTGAAGCGGACAAAAGCCTCTCGCCCCAAGAGTGCTTGATAGCTACTTTTAAATGGGACGATATGAAAGATTAGTTTTTCGCGTCGAAAGTTGTTCGGTGATCCGAACACGACTTCTAGTAATAGGGAGCCTGTGCACTTGGCGTAAGGGCCTGGCGTCACTCCTTTAAAGGAAGTGCGGCTGTGTCGAATTTTAGTAAGGTCTATCCCCAACTTGCGGATTGTGTTTGGATACAACAGGTTTAAGTCACTGCCTCCGTCCATCAGGACTTGTGTAAATTGTAGTCCGTCGATTATAGGATCCAATATCAGGGCAGTCCATCCTGCATTTCGAACACTTCTGGAATAATCCAGGTGGTCGAAAGTGATTGGTTTTGATGTCCAATCTCTATGTTCCGCTGGGTTGGACCGTGCGAGACCCATTTTATCGGGTGTCGCACTGTTTTTCCGTATTATCACATGAAGTGAATTTACTGCTTTGACCTCTTGTGGGAAATTCTTTTGTTTTCCGGTGCTCTGCTGGTGGGGTTTATCATCATCTTCGCTTGATGCGTCGAGCCCCTTGTGTTCGGCGTTTAATCGGTCGGACTATTTGAAAACCCAACAATCTCGGTGGGTGTGGTTTGCAGGCCTTCCGGGGGTACTGTGGATTTGACATATCCGACCCAAAATCTTGTTTAAGTTGGATAGCTCATCGTTGTTATCCTTAAGAGGCGGTGTTTTGTTGTTTGTCCACGAGCTTTTGAATCCGGCGTTGACTACCGTGCTCTTTGGGCTTTTCTCTTTATTCCGGCGCTGCTCTTTTCTGCGCCGTGATTTTCCGTTTCCATCTCTGATCTTGGATGTACTTGGGTCGCTGGTGCTGCATCTTGCTAGCCAGCTATCTTCTCCCGCACAAAAGCGGGTCATGAGGCTTGTTAGCGTGGACATTGTCCTCGGCTTCTCTTGGCCGAGGTATCCGGCGAGTCATTCGTCTCGGACGTTGTGTTTAAAAGCTGCTAAGGCTTCGGCATCCGGACATTCGACTATTTGGTTCTTTTTGGTGAGGAACCTGTTCCAGAATTTGCGCGCTGACTCTCCGGGCTGTTGAGTTATATGACTTAGATCATCTGCATCCGGAGGGCGGACATAAGTTCCTTGAAAATTTGCTCTAAACGCGTCCTCGAGCTCTTCCCAACTTCCAACAGTGTTTTCTGGGAGGCTTTTGAGCCAATGACGGACTGGCCCTTTGAGCTTGAGGGGTAGGTATTTTATGGCGTGGAGATCGTCTCCTCTAGCCATGTGTATGTGTAGTATATAATCTTCTATCCAGACTCCAGGGTCTGTTGTTCCGTCGTAAGCCTCTATGTTTATGGGTTTAAACCCTGCTGGGAATTAATGATCCAGCACCTCATTGGTGAAACATTGTGGGTGTGCGGCGCCCCGGTATTTGGGTGTGCCGTTGTCTTCGAACACTTGACGTGTTGTGCTGCTTCCTGGGGCCCTCTTTTTTGGCCCGTAAATGGACCTGGCTGGGCCATCTGTTTTCCCATGGTCATGAATCAGCTTATGTGCGGCGCCGCTTGTAGATTTGGGCCTATCATCTGGTCGTCTATCCGGCCAGGCGGCCTCTTTGTTTTTTGACTGTGGGGGCTCTATGGCTTCCTCGTCAAATTCTGGCAGCAGCTTGCGCTTCGGATAGCTCTTTGATTGATGGCCATTGTCGTATTTGTCTGCGGTTTTGAGCACTTTGCTCCACCTCGCTCTGAGTATGTCTTCCGCTGTTTTGAGCTTCCATTTTTCCTTCTTCAGGCTTCTTGCGGTGGCGACGAGTCTTCCGTGAAGGTTTTTGTGATCCGGTAGTATGTCCGGTGTGAGGTCGTCCGGACTGTTGGTTTCGCCGGGATTGGATTGATTATCCGATTCGTCCTGTTCGGGCGGTTGCTTGGTTGCACGTTCGTAGTCCACTGGTTTGCCCTGCTCTAACGCTGGGTCATTGGGAATGCTGTCTTTGTCGAGGCGGGTCTTAGGGCGGCGCTTGCGTCGCCGCTTTGGTTGTTTATCGGCAGGATTATCCTTTGCCGCGCCCCGTTGTTCCTCGTCGTCGCTTCCTTTTGGGGTATCCACCGTATATACGTCGTATGACGAGGTGGTCTTCCCTTGCCCTGTAGGCGCTAGTTCTTGTTCATCTCCGGCATCGTCGTCCATACCGTCGATGTCTTCGGAGTCATAGTTTAGCATGTCGGTTAAATCGTCGATAGTGGCTACAAAGTGGGTGGTGGGTGGGCTCTGAATTTCTTCATCGTCCGTATCCCAACCATCCTGGCCATAATTCGGCCAGGGCTCTCCGGATAGCGAGAGATGCTTTAGCGAATTTAGGATGTCGCCAAAGGGCGAGTGTTGGAAGATGTCCGCGACGGTGAATTCCATAACCGGCGCCCAATCAGATTCGATTGGCGGGGGCGCGGGAGGTCCGGAGTCCGGCAAGGAGTCCGGCGCCTCGGAGTCACGAGCTTCGCGAGGGACAAGGTTAGTGTTCGGCTCCATCGCCATGGAAGTTGGAAGCCCCGAGGCGGTGTCCAACCACCGGTCCTCGATCTGGGCGATCGGCTCCGGACTAAGGACCGGAGCGGATTCTTGCGCGGCCACCAGGGCGCTGTTCGGTGGCAGAGCTAGATCATGCCCATCGTAACAGTGCGGCACGCTTGGCTGTGGCTCGAGCCCGTCGAAGATCAAGTCCCCGCGGATGTCGGCCGTGAAGTTTAGGCTTCCGAATCTGACCTGACGGCCAGGGGCGTAGCTTTCGATCTGCTCCAGATGGCCAAGTGAATTAGCCCGCAGTGCGAAGCCGCCGAATATGAATATGTGTCCGGGCAGAAAAGTCTCACCTTGGACAGTGTTGTTGATTGAAGATGCCATCGATCCTATCGGTGACGACAAAGAGGAACTCTCAATGAAAGCACCAATGTCGGTGTCAAAACCGGTGGATCTCGGGTAGGGGGTCCCGAACTGTGCATCTAGGCGGATGGTAACAGGAGACAAGGGACACGATGTTTTACCCAGGTTTGGGCCCTCTTGATGGAGGTAAAACCCTACGTCCTGCTTGATTAATATTGATGATATGGGTAGTACAAGAGTGGATCTACCATGAGATCAATGAGGCTAAACCCTAAAGCTAGCCTATGGTATGATTGTTGTAACGTAGGTTATGTCCTACGGACTAAAGCCCTCCGGTTTATATAGACACTGGAGAAGGCTAGGGTTACACAGAGTCGGTTACAATGGTAGGAGATCTACATATCCGTATCGCCAAGCTTGCCTTCCACGCCAAGGAAAGTCCCATCTGGACACGGGACGGAGTCTTCAATCTTGTATCTTCGTAGTCTTGGAGTCCGGCGGACGATGATAGTCCGGCTGTCCGGACACCCCCTAGTCCAGGACTCCCTCAGTAGCAATTACACGGATTGGGTCCATAACCTGAGGATTATCCTCATTGCTGCACAGAAAAGTTACGTCCTGGAAGCACCGCTGGGTGCCAGGCCTGCTGCTGATGCAACTGACGATGTTAAGAACGTCTGGCAGAGCAAAGCTGATGACTACTCAATAGTTCAGTGTGCCATGCTTTACGGCTTAAAACCGGGTCTTCAACGACGTTTCGAACGTCATGGAGCATATGAGATGTTCCAGGAGTTGAAGTTAATATTTCAAGCAAATGCCCGGATTGAGAGATATGAAGTCTCCAATAAGTTCTACAGCTGCAAGATGGAGGAGCATAGTTCTGTCAGTGAACACATACTCAAAATGTCTGGGTATAATAATCACTTGATTCAACTGGGAGTTAATCTTCCTGATGATAGTGTCATTGACAGAATTCTTCAATCACTGCCACCAAGCTACAAGAGCTTCGTGATGAACTATAATATGCAAGGGATGAACAAGACTATTCCCGACCTCTTCGCAATGCTAAAAGCTGCAGAGGTAGAAATCAAGAAGGAGCATCAAGTGTTGATGGTTAACAAGACCACCATTTTCAAGAAAAAGGGCAAAGGGAAGAAGAAGGGGAACTTCAAAAAGAACGGCAAGCAAGTTGCTGCTCAAGAGAAGAAACCCAAGTCTGGACCTAAGCCTGAAACTGAGTGCTTCTACTGCAAGCAGACTGGACACTGGAAGCGGAACTGCCCCAAGTATTTGGCGGATAAGAAGGATGGCAAAGTGAACAAAGGTATATGTGATATACATGTTATTGATGTGTACCTTACTAATGCTCACAGTAGCACCTGGGTATTTGATACTGGTTCTGTTGCTAATATTTGCAACTCGAAACAGGGACTACGGATTAAGCGAAGATTGGCTAAGGACGAGGTGATGATGCGCGTGGGAAATGGTTCCAAAGTCGATGTGATCGCGGTCGGCACGCTACCTCTACATCTACCATCGGGATTAGTTTTAGACCTAAATAATTATTATTTGGTGCCAGCGTTGAGCATGAACATTATATCTGGATCTTGTTTGATGCGAGACGGTTATTCATTTAAATCAGAGAATAATGGTTGTTCTATTTATATGAGTAATATCTTTTATGGTCATGCACCCTTGAAGAGTGGTCTATTTTTATTGAATCTCGATAGTAGTGATACACATATTCATAGTGTTGAAACCAAAAGATGCAGAGTTGATAACGATAGTGCAACTTATTTGTGGCACTGCCGTTTAGGTCATATCGGTGTAAAGCGCGTGAAGAAACTCCATACTGATGGGCTTTTGGAATCACTTGATTATGAATCACTTGGTACTTACGAACCGTGCCTTATGGGCAAGATGACTAAAACACCGTTCTCCGGAACTATGGAGCGGGCAACTGATTTGTTGGAAATCATACATACTAATGTTTGTGGTCCAATGAATGTTGAGGCTCGCGGCGGGTATCGTTATTTTCTCACCTTCACAGATGATTTGAGTAGATATGGGTATATCTACTTGATGAAACACAGGTCTGAAACATTTGAAAAGTTCAAAGAATTTCAGAGTGAAGTGGAAAATCATCATAACAAGAAAATAAAGTTTCTACGATCTGATCGTGGAGGAGAATATTTGAGTTACGAGTTTGGTCTAGACTTAAAACAATGCGGAATAGTTTCGCAACTCACGCCACCCGAAACACCACAACGAAATGGTGTGTCCGAACGTCGTAATCGTACTTTACTAGATATGGTGCGATCTATGATGTCTCTTACTGCTTTACCGCTATCATTTTGGGGTTATGCTTTAGAGACGGCCGCATTCACGTTAAATAGGGCACCATCAAAATCCGTTAAGACGACGGCTTATGAACTGTGGTTTGGCAAGAAACCAAAGTTGTCGTTTCTTAAAGTTTGGGGCTGTGATGCTTATGTGAAGAAACTTCAACCAGATAAGCTCGAACCCAAATCGGAGAAATGTGTCTTCATAGGATACCCAAAAGAAACTATTGGGTACACCTTCTATCACAGATCTGAGGGCAAGATTTTCGTTGCTAAAATCGGATCCTTTCTAGAGAAGGAGTTTCTCTCGAAACAAGTGAGTGGGAAGAAAGTAGAACTTGATGAGATAACTGTATCTACTCCCTTATTGGAAAGTAGTTCATCACAAGAACCGGTTCCTGTGACAACTACACCAATTAGTGAGGAAGCAAATGATATTGATCATGAAACTTCAGATCAAGTTTCTACTGAACCTCGTAGGTCTACCAGAGTAAGATCCGCACCAGAGTGGTACGGTAATCCTATTCTGGAAGTCATGTTACTTGACCATGATGAACCTACGAACTATGATGAAGCGATGATGAGCCCAGATTCCGCAAAATGGCTAGAGGCCATGAAATCTGAGATGGGATCCATGTATGAAAACAAAGTATGGACTTTGGTTGACTTGCCCGATGATCGGCAAGCCATTGAGAAAAAATGGATCTTTAAGAAGAAGACTGACGCTGATGGTAATGTAACTGTCTATAAAGCTCGACTTGTTGCGAAAGGTTTTCGACAAGTTCAAGGGGTTGATTACGATGAGACTTTCTCACCCCTAGCGATGCTTAAGTCTGTCCGAATCATGTTACCTATTGCTGCATTTCATGATTATGAAATTTGGCAAATGGATGTCAAAACTGCATTCTTGAATGGATTTCTGGAAGAAGAGTTGTATATGATGCAGCCAGAAGGTTTTGTTGATCCAAAAGGTGCTAACAAAGTGTGCAAGCTCCAGCGATCCATTTATGGACTGGTGCAAGCATGTCGGAGTTGGAATAAACGTTTTGATAGTGTGATCAAAGCATATGGTTTTATACAGACTTTTGGAGAAGCCTGTATTTACAAGAAAGTGAGTGGGAGCTCTGTAGCATTTCTGATATTATATGTAGATGACATATTATTAATTGGAAATGATATAGAATTTCTGGATAGCATAAAGGGATACTTGAATAAAAGTTTTTTAATGAAATTCCTCGGTGAAGCTGCTTACATATTGGGCATCAAGATCTATAGAGATAGATCAAGACGCTTAATAGGACTTTCACAAAGCACATACCTTGATAAAATTTTGAAAAAGTTCAAAATGGATCAGGCAAAGAAAGGATTCTTGCCCGTGCTTCAAGGTGTGAAGTTGAGTCAAACTCAATGCCCGACCACAGCAGAAGATAGAGAGAAAATGAAAGATGTTCCCTATGCTTCAGCCATAGGCTCTATCATGTATGCAATGCTGTGTACTAGACCTGACGTCTGGTTAGCAATAAGCTTGGTAGGAAGGTACCAAAGTAATCCAGGAGTGGATCACTGGACAGCGGTCAAGAACATCCTGAAATACCTGAAAAGGACTAAGGATATGTTTCTCGTATATGGAGGTGGCAAAGAGCTAGTCGTAAATGGTTACGTCGATGCAAGCTTTGACACTGATCCGGACGATTCTAAATCGCAAACCGGATACGTGTTTTTATTAAACGGTGGAGTTGTAAGTTGGTGCAGTTCTAAACAAAGCATCATGGCGGGATCTACATGTGAAGCGGAGTACATAGCTGCTTCGGAAGCAGCAAATGAAGGAGTCTGGATGAAGGAGTTCATTTCCGATCTAGGTGTCATACCTAGTGCATCGGGACCAATGAAGATCTTCTGTGACAATACTGGCGCAATTGCCTTGGCAAAGGAATCCAGATTTCACAAGAGGACCAAGCACATCAAGAGACGCTTCAATTCCATTCGGGACCAATTCCACGTGGGAGACATAGAGATTTGCAAGATACTACGGATCTGAATGTTGCAGACCCGTTGACTAAGCCTCTCTCACGAGCAAAACATGATCAGCACCAAGACTCCATGGGTGTTAGAATCATTACAATGTAATCCAGATTATTGACTCTAGTGCAAGTGGGAGACTGAAGGAAATATGCCCTAGAGGCAATAATAAAGTTATTATTTATTTCCTCATATCATGATAAATGTTTATTATTCATGCTAGAATTGTATTAACCGGAAACATGATACATGTGTGAATACATAGACAAACATAACGTCACTAGTATGCCTCTACTTGACTAGCTCATTAATCAAAGATGGTTATGTTTCCTAACCATAGACATGTGTTGTCATTTGATTAACGGGATCACATCTTTAGGAGAATGATGTGATTGACATGACCCATTCTGTTAGCCTAGCACCTGATCATTTAGTATATTGCTATTGCTTTCTTCATGACTTATACATGTTCCTGTAACTATGAGAATTATGCAACTCCCTTTTACCGGAGGAACACTTTGGGTACTACCAAACGTCACAACGTAACTGGGTGATTATAAAGGAGTACTACAGGTGTCTCCGAAGGTACATGTTGAGTTGGCGTATTTCGGGATTAGGTTTTGTCACTCCGATTGTCAGAGAGGTATCTCTGGGCCCTCTCGGTAATGTACATCGCTATAAGCCTTGCAAGCAATGTGATCAATGAGTTGGTTACGAGATGATGCATTGCGTAACGAGTAAAGAGACTTGCCGGTAACGAGATTGAACTAGGTATTGGATACCGACGATCGAATCTCGGGCAAGTAACATACCGATGACAAAGGGAACAACGTATGTTGTTATGCGGTTTGACCGATAAAGATCTTCATAGAATATGTAGGAACCAATATGGGCATCAAGGTTCCGCTATTGGTTATTGACTGAGAATAGTTCTAGGTCATGTCTACATAGTTCTCGAACCCGTAGGGTCCGCACGCTTAACGTTACGATGACAGTTTTATTATGAGTTTATAAGTTTTGATGTACCGAAGTTTGTTCGGAGTCCCGGATGTGATCACGGACATGACGAGGAGTCTCGAAATGGTCGAGACATAAAGATTGATATATTGGATGACTATATTCGGACACCGGAAGTGTTCCAGGTGATTTCGGAGAAAACCGGAGTGCCGGAGGGTTACCGGAACCCCCCCCCCCCGGGGGAGAGTAATTTGCCTTATGGGCCTTAGGGGAAAGGAGAGAGGGGCAGCCAGCATGGGCCGCGCGCCCCCTCCCCCCTCTGGTCCGAATTGGACTAGAAGGGGGGCGGCGCCCCCCCTTTCCTTCCCCCTCTCCCCTTCCTTCCTCCTCCTAGTAGGAGTAGGAAAGGAGGAGTCCTACTCCTACTAGGAGGAGGATTCCTCCTCCTTGGCGCGCCCTCCAAGGGCCGGCCGGCCTCCCCCCTTCCTCCTTTATATATGGGGGCGGGGGGCACCCCATAGACACACAAGTTGATCTACGGATCGTTCCTTAGCCGTGTTCGGTGCCCCCCTCCACCATATTCCACCCCGGTCATATCGTCGCGGAGTTTAGGCGAAGCCCTGCACCGGTAGAACATCATCATCGTCACCACGCCGTCATGCTGACCGAACTCATCTCCGGAGCTTTGCTGGATCGGAGCCCGGAGATCGTCATTGAGCTGAACGTGTGCTGAACTCTGAGGTGCCGTACGTTCGGTACTTGGATCGGTCGGATCGTGAAGACGTACGACTACATCAACCGCGTTGTGCTAACGCTTCCGCTTACGGTCTACGAGGGTACGTGGACAATACTCTCCCCTCTCTTTGCTATGCCATCACCATGATCTTGCGTGTGCGTAGGAATTTTTTTGAAATTACTACGTTTCCCAACACAGACATCATAAGATAGACATGTGCAATGGATAGTAGGGAAGAAAACAAGGCATGAAAAATAATTCATATTTTCACATACACTACAAAAAATACACTTCTGTGATGATACGTGTTTGTCACAGTAGGTCACGTTTTCTGTCATGCATGTACATCCATGACAATTTTGTGACAGGATTAAGATAGTCATACCTGTGCTGTCGTAGAAGTGTTCCATGACATTACCAAAATTATCACCACAGAAGTGTCCACTTCCATGATGATAAATCGCGCGTCACAAAAGTGCTTTCGTCATGGGTGACCGACATGTGGCATCCACCATAATGGAATGCCATTAACCTATCGGGTCCGGTTTTGGATCCAATAACCCGTTAATAGGCCGAACCAATGGGGATTTTCCACGTGTAAAATCATCATTGGCTGGAGGAAACACTTGTCAGCTCCGTGTTGGCACAGGTGTCACTCATCCAATGGGCGAGATGCGCTTATGAAATGTTGACACGTGGACCGGCCCAAAAGTGGCCCATAAAGTTTAAATGGGCCGGCCCAACTAAAGTCCCACAAGATTTTGCGGTCCATAATGGGCCGGCCCAGCTAAAAGCCCACGAGATTTTGCGGACCATAATGGTCTGGCCCAGCTAAAGGCCCGCAAGATTTTTCGGGCCATAATGGGTCGGCCCAGCTAAAGGCCCACGAGATTTTGCGGACCATAATGGGCCGGCCCAACTAAAGGCCCACGAGATTTCGCCGACCATAATGGGTCGGCCCAGCTAAAGGCCCACAAGATTTTGATGACACTAGTAGGTCGGCCCATTAACAGGCTGCCATGTTTTGGGCCAAATGTCGGCCCATATTTGATCCGGTCCATTAACAGCCTGGCACGTTCCGGGCCTAATAAAGGCCCATATGAGATCAGGCCCGTTAAAAGCCTACCATGTTCTGGGCCAAATTACGGCCCAGATCAGGTCCGGCCCTTTTAGAGGCTTTGGGCTAAATTATGGCCCATATCAAATTCGGCCCGTCAACTGGACACTATGCTTTTGGGCCCACTTGATAAAGGCACATTTAGTAATTCGGCCTGATATTAGTTTCAGCCTATTAAAGGCCCGTTTAACATTTCAGCCCTATATTTATTTCGGCCTGTTAAAAGCCCGTCATATAGTTGGGCCTAACTACGGCCCGGTTTGCTACCGGCCTGCTCACGAGCGATAATCTGATTGGGCCAAACAAGGACCGAGACAATTTTGGCCTATTACAAGCCCGTGATTTGATTCGCATAATCATGGGTCGGGGTCTATTTCGGCCTGCTGCCAGCCCGTGAGCTGTTCGGCACGTTTCAGGCCAAACCTACTTTTCAGCCTCCCAAAAACCCATTGAGTTTTCTTGCGAAAATAGGGTCGGTGGTTTACTCGGCCTATTAAAGGCCCGAATCTACTAGTGGGCCAGTTTACATTTAGGCCTGTTAGCGGACCAAAATGACAGGGCCCATGGTGCGGATCATACATAGTGATTTGCATGACGGCCCAATTATGTACCGTAATTTTACGGTTTGGCCGGTTTACTGCAAAGACAGGATATATATACAGTAAAATAACTGCAACATCGTGAATAAGAAAAAACCTACACTATAAAATAAAGAAATTACGTCATATTACATCCACTGGGCATCAAAGTTCGCCACTATGATAATAAAGAACAAGCAGACAGCAAATTACATACACTGGGCATCAAAGATCGCCACCAGTTGAAATAAACATGCTGACAAAATAATATACAAAACTGACAGCATTTCAATAGAGCTCAAGAAAGGTTAGCCCTGCTCGGGAGCTGCAGCGCAAGTAGCTGAGCAAGCTGATGAGACTGCGCTTGTTTGACACTTATATCCTCCTCACTCTGAAAGATAAACAAGCAGACAGATGACAGGTTTTGCACATATAAGTATCAGTGCTGACAATTCATCAAATTTCTTACTAACGAATAAAGTGACACAGTTTAAAATAGCATTAACACAATAAGGTATTATTCAGGTCAAGACATGGCAGGAAATGACATTGTGAAGGAGTTAGCAGCTTCACGACACCACTGGATTACAGATCAAGAACTCATAAGTATCAATGGTTAGTGTGCTATCAATTTATCCCATTTCAGATTGGCAAATAAAGAGACGGTTTAAATAATAGTAGAATTATATGACAATGTTCATAGTTAAGACAATGCAGAATATGACATTGTGCTGTAGTGGGTAGGTTCACCACACCAATGGATTACGGATTAAGAACAGAAGCATACATGCAGTGCAAAAGAAGATCACTTGCTCTGTATAGTTTAATTTACATGGTATGAAGAAGGAACTTGGTTGTACAACCGAAAACTTAAATTGAGAAGGACAAACTTTTGTTTATGAACTACATAATAAACTTTAAACATGCAATTTGATGCAAACACCAAAAATAAACAGTTGTTGCAGTCATGCCTAACCAAATATACACAACAAAGTTTGAAGGCTTGAGAAGGACAAACTTACATTATTGGTGAAGACAGGCTCTATAAAGCCCTTGTCCATGCTGATGGGGGGGGGGCAATTCAAGAAGTTTACCACAAAATCTTCTTCATAAGCATTGCCTTCATTCTACATTTTGTTAAGAGTAAATATAGATGTGACAATATAAGAAAAAATGAAGAATATTTAAGATAAGATGAAGAGTGATGCTACATAACCAAGTAGCTTAACTGTAAGTACATCGATACAGGCAAAAGGTACAGCCAAGAGCAATGCAGAGCTAAACTTCTTCAGTACCATCGTTGTTATCCAACCTTATGGTAAGAGTAAATATAGATCTGATGTGTAGAAAATGGAGGGCAAAGGAAAATAAGCTGCAGAGTGATGGTACATGAACAACTACCTATCAATATAAGTACGCTGACAAAGGACAGCAGGTACTTACAAGAACAATGCAGAGCTAATAAATTTCATTGGCGTTGGATATATTCTACACTAATGTAACCATTCATACAGATCAAATAATTTGGAGCGAACGATTGATAAGCAAGCTATCATGCATACTGCTGTCACATAATGAACCAGGTATGTATGCAAGTACAGTGATACAGGACAACAGGTACTAACAAGAGCAAAGCAGCAGGCAACATATTTGCGATATCCAGTCGTTCTTTTCAAACTAGAATTCTTCTTTGAGCAGATTTCCTGCAAAAAAGATCCGTAAGGCACATGTGGAAAAGTAGAAGTTCAAATTGTCATGTGATTTCATAGACAGTGCCTCATCCTGGGAACGAGACCAGTGCATAGCAATGTCTTCTAAATTTAGCACAGGAGACTTCACCAGAAATTCGTTTATAGACTTGCCATCAAAATGTGATTTCCTTAGGTAACACCGATAGTGCTGCAATGCTTCCTTGAAAAGCACAAGCAAGCTTTGCTCGTCATGACTATCCAGATTGACCCTCGCCTACTTACAACAATGTAATGTAAATCACTGATGTGTTCAATCAGCAGAAAACAGGAAAATAATAACCATGAATAATAGCACTTACACGTAAGTTGGACAGGAAGATGTGAAAATGGTGTTTGTCTTCACTATAATCTTCCCATGATGGGAATATATGCACGTAGTCCCTAACAACATTGAAAGCATTGTCTTTTAAACTGGGAATAACTGGAATGGGGTTCCAATCTGCAGGAATTTGCCGTCTCTATAGTTGGGATAGGTCTTCGGCAGTTGGACTTTCTGTACTATTTGCTGGAGTGGGATTTTTCTGTGGTACGACTAGTGCTATGGCAACTGAAATTGGTATACCTTTTGCTGGAATGCAGGTCATGTGTGGTAGGGCTAGTGGTGGGGCCAGTGAAGTATGGGTACAGTCTGCTGGAGCCGGTCCTGCGTTTTGTGTCACTGGTTGTACAGCCAATATAAGTGGGGTGTTGTCTGATTTCTCCAGCACCACCATGTTTTTCAAGGACTTTGCTGGTGCTCCTTCAGGTTTGGCAATCACCCTCTTCCTTTTTGATGTCTGATGCACAAGAACAACATCTGAGTGGAAAAACATGGTACGATGACAGATGGAATATGTATTGATAATGGATGGGCATGGCATCTCGACATATATGATGAGTAAACTAAGCAGATGGCGGTGCAACAAAGTAGAAGAAATGCAAGACAACATACGCAAGATACATGCAATCAATAAAACCTTGCCAAATTAGAATAGGCACCTTGATGGGTGAATAGGACATGACATCTGCCTTTGACTCCTCGAGGTTAGAATAGTCATTAGGATCATATTCTGAACAAGAATCAACAGGTGGGGAGCGTATGAGTTTCATTGCATCCAGAATGGCACTCAATGCCTTGGTGCCAATTTTGTAAGTCATTGCAATGTTTAGCTTCAAGAGTGGACTGTTGCTAGTGCAACACAAAGCAGCTACACAGATCATAGTGTAGATATAACGGGAAAACCGTAAGCATCAGAGTAAAATCAGCAAAGTGGAACTTGCTGGAATATATGTGCTAGTATTGCCGGTACGGCTAGAAAGGCTTCGGATACCAGCTCTCTTCAACTGAATGTGCGGTACTGTTAATATCATGTAACTCTCAAAGGCGACATAGCTCCCCGCATTTCCTTGCTATTCTTATAGGATTCAAGTGGGCAGGCCACTACAAATCCTATTCCTATGTTTACAAAATCCTATGAATCAAAGAGGCCTGAAGAGTTCAAAGTGTCCATCACAACTGATCGTATAGACCTCGACACTGCAAATGTCCCTACTCATCTTCACTACAAGGAACATACTGTACTACTATCATACTCCCTTCATTCCAAAATATAAGTCTTTGTAGAGATTTCCACTATGGATCACATACAGATGTATCCAGATACATTTTAGAGTGTAGATTCACTCATTTTGCTCCATATGTAGTCCATGGTGGAATCTATACAAAGACTTGTATTTAGGAACGAAGAGAGTACTTATTAAAGAAGAACGAAAGAGGAACATGCTAAAGAAGAGCAAGCAGATTTTGGATAATAAAATGTTTGTTGCGCAGTGCCCAACATGATGAACCAGAGCGCGTTAAGAATGCAACTCCCTGCTGTCTCTCGACCATTTCAGGCGGTTGGATGAAGATCCTACGTCTCCTAACCCTTCTTCGTCCTCGTCTCTGATTCTTCCCATACAGAACACCGCACGGTCCGCCGGCCGGACCACCGGCCCCTATCGCATGTGTTCCTCTGCCACCCCACCCCCACCCTCGCCCCCACCCGTGTCAAGTTTTCTTCATTCGGCGAGGCCCCACCACCGCCCCCCACAACCACTGTCCCCACCCGAGCCCCTTCCTTCACACCGGCAAACTCCGGCGAGCTCTGAAAAATCGACTGACCCAATTTTGAAATTTAATCTACTGTGATTTAACTAGTGTGGAATATAAAAGGGGAAAACCATAAGCATTGGGAGTATACTGTTGAGCGTGCCATGGCGGATCTGGAGATGCAAACCGGACAAAGGCAACTTTGCAACCAATGTTTGCTTTCAACTAGCAAGTAAGTGATGGACAAGAAATCAGAGTAAAGCCGTGGCGATCTATTTTCTTGCTGTGATAAATAAGTTGAGCAGATACGAAAGAGTACTGCCTCTGGTGCGGCGCGTGTATGCATCTTTTGAGAATTTGACGGTGTTGCGGCAGCGATGGCTGTCGGCGGCATGGAAGTAGATCTAGGAGGGTAGACGGTGGTGGCAGGGTGCGGTGGACGAGACAGTCGTAGGAGCGGCTCCGGTAAGGTGGACGACGGCAGGGATGAAGTGAGAGGACAGGATGCAAGGATCCTGGCCTGAAGCCATGGATAGGAGAGGTCGATCTCTTGTAATGGACGGCGGCGTCGTGGTATCAGCTCCGGCATGGTGGAGGAGGACGGCGGTGGATGGGGTGGCGGATGGAGGAGGCTGGGTGGAGAGGGTGTTTTGGCGCCCACGGAGTACGAATGGGGAAATGGAGGTAGAAAGGAAGGGGGGAACCATGTCTTTACGGCGCGCTTGTCTCAAATGCGAGGAAATTTACAAACTTAGCCCCCGTTTCAAATTTCCTACATCCCAGCAATATTAGTTGGTTGGGGATAGGACGGTGATCTCGCATACACCGGATATTTGCCGACGAGAGTTTATTTTCGGCGCCCATCGTGTATGAATTAGGGAGGGAGTCAATTTCGGCCTAGGAGACACTGTGTTTTGGCGCCCACCATGTATGAATCCGGGTGAAAGGCGGTTATGTCACGTTTGAGTGAAATTACAAACCTACCCCTATCGAAACCTATAGAAATCGAGCAGATAGGCTTTGCGTGGCAGGGATAGGCAGTAGTAATTTCCATCTCGCAGATTTGGGTTTCGGGCGGTTACTACGACTTTCCCCTCTTCGTTCAAATTTTGCAGAGTGCACGTTTACCGTGCCAACTCAATTCGAATCCCATTTGTATTATACTCCCTCTATCCCAAAATAAGTGTCTTAAGCTTAGTACAATTTTGTGCTAAAGCTAGTACAAAATTGAGACACTTATTTTGGGACAGGGAGGGAGTATTTTTTCGGGCAGGATCCATTTTCGATTGGAATTAAATTCTATATACATCATTTTTATATATACTTTCAAAAGCACAACAAAGAATTCTGCTCCTTTATATGTATAATATGATTTACAAATACAATGATCTCAAAATAATAAAGTTGAATTCAAAAAATTTAACCAAATTATGTTCTACTAAAATGTATGGATCAGTAATATCTACATATTAAATAACATAGATGCGCGTGAATTCATATGAGTATGCATGTTTGATAGATCAATTTTGGTTCGAGTATGGATTACATGTATCATCATCTCGAATTCAAATATTTGAATCCCTTTTATGTTCATTGCTTTCACGCACATCCCTCTCGCATGCATGCTCCTTCATGTAGCTATCACTCTCTTTTCTCCAGCTCACCCGCACGCTCACTTCATGTTTCTCCTATCCTCGCAAACATGGTCTCTCGACGTCTCCCTTGAGAAGTGTCACACTCTACCTATCATTATACATTACACGGTTTTCATTATCTCCCACGTCTCTACCGTTCTCTGGTATCACTAGGTACATAAGCTTTCTTTTTGACCGCTACACACATAGTCTCCACTCGTCTTTCACTTTGTCTTTCTCTCTATGGGATTCTCTCGCACACCCTATATGTCTCTAGATATGACTCATACCACGAAAATTACTCTCTCTCTCTCTCTCCTGTAGACACAACATTTGTTGCGGTCTCCTTTTCATCTCCATCCGAGACTGACATTATTCATTTGTTTACCGATCAGACAAACTCCCCCCTCTCTCTCTCACACACACACAACTCCTGCTTTCACTCCCCTTCCCGACTACTGTCTCCCTCTCACACACGCACAAAACTCTTGCTTTCACACCCCCGACTCGTATTTCTCTCACAAAAATTTATCGACTAGCCTCTAGATAGGTTTATACACCCGCACACTCGGGCTTCCACTATCATATACATGTCTCTCTCCTGCTCCTTGTATCTATGTAGATTTTTCTTCCCTTCTTGAGACATGCCCTCTCGATCGTGCACACACACACTATTGCTTCATTTTAAGCTGATAACTCTCGCACACATACTCTTTGTGTCTTTGTCACACATGCACTCCGTCCTCCTCCTCTCTCCCTCTCTCTCTCTCTCACACACACATGGGCTTTTTGCAACAACTAGCAAGATGCCCATCCATTGCACGGAACATCAAGATGCATTTGTATGAGTAGTTTATCTTGTGGGAGAAAAGGATGAACGAAGGAAGGCCTTATTTGCAAATCTGGAGAGGGTGTGGGTATCTTTTTGCAAAATTGCCATATTTTCCTTCCTATCCGTTAGATATAGATCGGACGGCCTATATTGCAGGATGGCAAGCACACGATCATCACCGACTATGCTTTTTATAAGAGTAGGGATAAAGACAGAGTTGGTGATGATGGTGGGTCTGCCATCCTGCAATATAAGCCGTCCGATTTATATCTGACGGGTAGGAAGGAAACTATGGCAATTTACCCGCACTCCTCTCCACATTTGCAGATAAGGCCTTCCCTTGTTCATCCTTTTCTCCCACAAGATCTTGATGTTCCGTGCAACGCACGGGCATCTTGCTAGTAAGAGTAGAAATTAGACATATACCACTTCTCGAATCTTGAGACCAACAACATTCCTCCCTTATCTCATCAAAACCGCCAAAGGAATATATTTTGAGTGAAATATAAAATATTTTTAGTGATATACGTATTTATAAACTAGACTCTTTTTTCTATCAAACTGGTGAATATGTATTAATCTACTTTGATCGTGTGGCAACGCATTGGCACATTGCTAGTAGTTATTATAATTTTTTGGACACCAGACAAACGGTGGAGAGAAGAGGCGCACGCACACAGTCGGTCTCTCGCTGTCTCGCACACATGAGAGTTACGTAAAGGCAATGTTAACAAATAAACCCTAAAACCCTAGGTGCACGATTGCTGCATGCACGGGTACCGGGTACGTGGTACAGCGCGCCTTTGTAGGAATAGTCAGCTCGCATTAAAATTTGATCTGTAGGAGTTGACTGTCGGGACCATAGGTGAATGCTACCTCTTGAGCATTGCGTTGGTTTTCCCTTCAAAAGGAAAGGGTGATGTAGCAAAGTAGCGTAAGTATTTCCCTCAGTTTTGAGAACCAAGGTATCAATCCAGTAGGAGGCTACACGCAAGTCCCTCGTACCTACACAAACAAACAAGAACCTCGCAACCAACGCGATAAAGGGGTTGTCAATCCCTTCACGGTCACTTGCGAAAGTGAGATCTGATAGAGATAATAAGATAAGATAAATATTTTTGGTATATTTATGATATAGATTGAAAAGTGAAGATTGCAAAATAAAGTAGATAGGAAACTTATATGATGGAACATAGACCCGGGGGCCATAGGTTTCACTAGTGGCTTCTCTCAAGATAGCATAAGTATTAAGGTGGGTGAACAAATTACTGTCGAGCAATTGATAGAAAAGCGCATAGTTATGAGAATATCTAGGCATGATCATGTATATAGGCATCACGTCCGTGACAAGTAGACCAACTCTCCTGCTTGCATCTACTACTATTACTCCACACATCAACAGCTATCTAGCATGCATCTAGAGTATTAAGTTCAAAAGAACAGAGTAACGCATTAGGCAAGATGACATGATGTAGAGGGATAAACTCAAGCAATATGATATAAACCCCATCTTTTTATCCTCGATGGCAACAATACAATACATGCCTTGTTGCCCCTGCTATCACTAGGAAAGTACACCGCAAGATTGAACCCAAAGCTAAGCACTTCTCCCATTGCAAGAAAGATCAATCTAGTAGGCCAAACCAAACTAATAATCCGAAGAGACTTGCAAAGATAACCAATCATGCATAAAATAATTCAGAGGAGATTCAAATATTTCTCATAGATAAACTTGATCATAAACCCACAATTCATATGATCTCGACAAACACACCGCAAAAAGAGTTACATCGAATAGATCTCCAAGAAGATCAAGGGGAACTTTGTATTGAGATTCAAAGACAGAGAAGAAGCCATCTAGCTAATAACTATGGACCCGAAGGTCTGTGGTAAACTACTCACAACTCATCGGAGAGGCTATGGTGTTGATGTAGAACCCCTCCATGATTGATTCCCCCTCGGGCGGAGTGCCGGAAAAGGCTCCAAGATGGGATCTCATGGGTAGAGAAGGTTGCGGCGGTGGAAATAGGGTTTCGTGGTGCCCCTGGATGTTTTTAGGGTATGGAATCATATATAGGTGAAATAAGTCGGTTAGGGGAGCCATGAGGGGCCCATGAGGGTGGGGGGCGCGCCTCCCTGCCTCGTGGCTTCCTCGTTTGCTTCTTGATGTACACTCCAAGTCTCCGGGATTGCGTTTGTTCCAAAAATAACTCTCCGAAGGTTTCATTCCGTTTGGACTCCGTTTGATATTCCTTTTCTTCGAAACACTAAAATAGGCAAAAAAAATAGCAATTTGGGATGGGCCTCCAGTTAATAGGTTAGTCCCAAAAATAATGTAAAAGTGTATAGTAAAGCCCATAAACATGCAAAATGGGTAATATAATAGCATGGAACGATCAAAAATTATAGATTCGTTAGAGACGTATCAAGCATCCCCAAGCTTAATTCTTGCTCGTTCTTGAGTAGGTAAATGATAAAAAACAGATTTTTTTTATGTGGAAGGCTACCTAGCATATTTCTCAATGTAATTTTCCTTACTGTGGCATGAATGTTCAGATCCAAATGATTCAAGATAAAAGTTCATATTAAAATAAGAGTAGTAATACTTCAAGCATACTAACAACGTAATCACGTCTTCTCAAAATAACATGGCCAAAGAAAGTTATCCCTACAAAATCATATAGTCTGGTTATGCTCTATCTTCATCACACAAAATATTTAAATGATGCACAACCCTGGTTTTAGCCAAGCAATTGTTTCATACTTTAGTATTCTCAAACCTTTTCAATCTTCACGCAATACATGAGCGTGAGCCATGGACATAGCACTATATGTTGAATAGGATGGTGATTGTGGAGAAGACAAAAAAGGAGAAGATAGTCTCACATCAACTAGGCGTATCAACGGGCTATGGAGGTGACCATTAATAGATATCAATGTGAGTGAGTAGGGATTTCCATACAACAGATGCACTAGAGCTATAAGTGTATGAAAGCTCATCAAAAGAAACTAAGTGGGTGTGCATCCAACTCACTTGCTCACGAAGACCTAGGCAATTTGAGGAAGCCCATCATTGGAATATTCAAGCCAAGTTCCATAATGAAAAATTCCCACTAGTATATGAAGGTGACAATATAGGAGACTCTCTATGATGAAGATCATGGTGCTACTTTGAAGCACAAGTGTGGAAAAAGGATAGCAACATTGTCCCTTCTCTCTTTTTCTCTCATTTTTTTGGTGGGCTTCTTTGGCCTCTTTTTTTTATTTGGGCTTCTTTGACCTCTTTTTTTATTTGGGCTTCTTTGGCCTCTTTTAATTTTCATAAAGTCCGGAGTCTCATCTCGACTTGTGGGGGAGTCATAGTCTCCATCATCCTTTCCTCACATGGGACAATGCTCTAATAATGAAGATCATCACACTTTTATTTACTTACAACTCAAGAATTACAACTCAATACTTAGAATAAAGTATGACTCTATGTGAATGCCTCCGGCGGTGTACCGAGATATGCAATGAATCAGGAGTGACATGTATGGAAGAATCAAGAACGGTGGCTTTGCCACAAATACGATGTCATCTACATGATCATGCAAAAGCAATATGACAATGATGGAGCGTGTCATAATAAACGGGACGGTGGAAAGTTGCATCGCAATATATCTCGGAATGTCTATGGAAATGCCATAATAGGTAGGTATGTTGGCTGTTTTGAGGAAGGTATATGGTGGGTGTATGGTACCGGCTAAAGTTGCGCGGCACAAGAGAGGCTAGCAATGGTGGAAGGGTGAGAGTGTGTATAATCCATGGACTCAACATTAGTCATGAAGAACTCATATACTTATTGAAAAAATCTACAAGTTATTAAAACAAAGTACTACACACATGCTCGTAGGGGAAGGGTTGGTAGGAGTTAACCATCGCGCGATCCCGACCTCCACACATAAGGAAGACAATCA
Source organism: Triticum dicoccoides (assembly GCF_002162155.2). NCBI lineage: Eukaryota > Viridiplantae > Streptophyta > Magnoliopsida > Poales > Poaceae > Triticum > Triticum dicoccoides. The sequence goes on from NC_041381.1 coordinate 326,542,066, forward strand.
ATAAATAAATCATGCTCCAACTTCATCACATAACGGTTCACCATATGTGCATGCTACGGGAATCACAAACTTTTAACACAAGTATTCCTCAAATTCACAACTACCCAACTAGCATGACTCTAATATTACCATCCTCATATCTCAAAACAATCATCAAGCGTCAAACTTCTCATAGTATTCAATGCACTTTATATGATAGTTTTTATTATACCCAACTTGGATGCCCATCATTTTAGGACTAATTTTATAACCAAAGCAAATACCATGTTGTTCTAAAAGACTCTCAAAATAATATAAGTGAAGCATGAGAGATCAATAATTTCTAAAAAATAAAACCACCGCCGTGCTCTAAAAAGATATAAGTGAAGCACTAGAGCAAAATTGTCTAGCTCAAAAGAAATAGGTGAAGCACATAGAGTATTCTAATAAATTCCGAATCATGTGTGTCTCTCCCAAAAGGTGAGTACAGAAAGGATGATTATGGTAAACTAAAAAGCAAAGACTCATATCATGCAAGACGCTCCAAGCAAAACACATATCATGTGGTGAATAAAAATATAGCTCCAAGTAAAGTTACCGATGGACGAAGACGAAAGAGGGGATACCTTCCGGGGCATCCCCAAGCTTAGGATTTTGGTTGTCCTTGAATTTACCTTGGGGTGCCTTGGGCATCCCCAAGCTTAGTCTCTTGCCACTCCTTATTCCATAATCCATCAAATCTTTACCCAAAACTTGAAAACTTCACAACACAAAACTCAACAGAAAATCTCATGAGCTCCGTTAGTGCAAGAAAGCAAAACACCACTTTAAGGTACTGTAATGAACTCATTATTTATTTATATTAGTGTTAAACCTAATGTATTCCAACTTATCTATGGTTCATACCCCCCGATACTAGCCATAGATTCATCAAAATAAGCAAACAACACACGAAAAACAGAATCTGTCAAAAATAGAACAGCCTGTAGCAATCTGTAACTTTAGAATACTTCTGGAACTCTAAAAGTCCTAACAAAATAGGAAGTCCAAGGAAATTTATCTATTAATATTCTGAAAAAAGAATCAACTAAAAAGAATGTTTCTGTAATTTATTAAAATTATTCTCGTGCATGCAAAAGTTTCTGTTTTTCAGCAAGATCAAATTAACTTTCACCATAGGTTATCCTATAGGTTCTACTTGTCACAAACACTAATTAAAACATAAAACCACATCTAACCAGAAGCTATATTAATTGTTTATTACTAAACATGAGCAAAAATTAAAGAACAAAAATAAAATTGGGTTGCCTCCCAACAAGTGCTATCGTTTAACGCCCCTAGCTAGGCATAAAAGCAAGAATAGATCTAAGTATTGCCATCTTTGGTATTCAATTCATAAGTGGCTCTCTTAATAGATTCATAAGGTAATTTGAGTTTCTTCCTAGGAAAATGTTCCATGCCTTTCCTTAATGGAAATCGGAATCTAATATTTCCTTCCTTCATATCAATAATTACACCAATCGTTCTAAGCAAAGGTCTACCAAGAATAATAGGACATGAAAGATTGCAATCTATATCAAGAACAATAAAATCTACGGGCACATAATTCCTATTTGCAACAATAAGAACATCATTAATATTTCCCATAGGTTTCTTAATGGTGGAATCCACAAGGTGCAAGTTTAAAGAGTAATCATCAAAATCACGGAAACCGAGCACATCACCTAAAGTTTTTGGAATCGTGGGAACACTAGCACCCAAATCACACAAAGCATAGCATTCATGATCTTTAATTTTAATTTTAATAGTAGTCCCACTCATCATAAAGTTTTCTAGGGATAGAAACTTCCAATTCAAGTTTTTCTTCATAAGATTGCATTAAAGCATCAACGATATGTTTGGTGAAAGCTTTATTTTGACTATAAGCATGAGGAGAATTTAACACGGACACAAGGAAATACAATCTATTAAAGAACAATTATCATAATTAAATTCCTTTAAATCCAAAATAGTGGGTTCATTGCTATGTAAAGTTTTGACCTCTCCAATCCCACTTTTACCGAATTTTGCATCAAGATCTAAAAACTCCGAATCATTGGGACGCCTATTAACTAAAGTTGACTCATCTCCAGTCCCATAATTATCTAGATTCATATTGTAAAACAAAGATTTAATAGGAGACACATCAATCACTTTTAGATCTTCATCATTATTTCCTTTTAACCCTTCTGGTTTGGCGGCCATCTTATTAACTAAGGTGGCTTGCTTATCAGAAATTTGGGCTATAGATTTTTCAAGACGAGCAAACTGAGAATCCAAACCATAAAATTCCTTAGACATATTATCAAGCTCTTTATTCATGTATTCCAGAAAGCTTTTTTGTTCTTTAAGCTTGTTTCTAAAGAAATTATTCTGCTCAAATTGTAAAGTCATAAAGCTTCTAACGTTGCTTTCGATCTCTTCCAATCTTCTAAGGTGAAGATCAGCGTTTTTAGGCAAGGCCATCAGGGCAAACAGGCACACAAGGGGCAAGCGAAAAAGAGGCGAGTGGAAAAGAGAGGGCGAATAAAACGGCAAGGGTGAAGTGGGGGAGAGGAAAACGAGAGGCAAATGGCAAATAATGTAATGCGAGGGAGAAGAGTTTGTGATGGGTACTTAGTATGTCTTGACTTGTGCAAAGACCTCCCCGGCAACGGCGCGAGAAATCCTTCTTGCTACCTCTTCAGCACTGCATTGGTTTTCCCTTGAAGAGGAAATGGTGATGCAGCAAAGTAGCATAAGTATTTCCCTCAGTTTTGAGAACCAAGGTATCAATCCAGTAGGAGGCTACGCGCAAGTCCCTCGTACCTACACAAACAAATAAGAACCTTGCAACCAACATGATAAAGGGGTTGTCAATCCCTTCACGGCCACTTGCGAAAGTGAGATCTGATAGAGATAATAAGATAAGATAAATATTTTTGGTATTTTTATGATATAGATTGAAGAGTAAAGATTGCAAAATAAAGTAGATAGGAAACTTATATGATGGAATATAGACCCGGGGACGTAGGTTTCACTTGTGGCTTCTCTCAAGATAGCATAAGTATTACGCTGGGTGAACAAATTATTGTCGAGCAATTGATAGAAAAGTGCATAGTTATGAGAATATCTAGGCATGATCATGTATATAGGCATCACGTCCGCGACAAGTAGACCGACTCCTGCCTGCATCTACTACTATTACTCCACACATCGACCGCTATCCAGCATGCATCTAGAGTATTAAGTTCATAAGAACATAGTAACGCATTAGGCAAGATGACATGATATAGAGGGATAAACTCAAGCAATATGATATAAACCCCATCTTTTTATCATCGATGGCAACAATACAATACGTGCCTTGCTGCCCCTGCTGTCACTAGGAAAGGACACCGCAAGATTGAACCCAAAGCTAAGCACTCCTCCCATTGCAAGAAAGATCAATCTAGTAGGCCAAACCAAACTGATAATTCAAAGAGACTTGCAAAGATAACCAATCATACATGAAAGAATTCAGAGGAGATTCAAATATTTCTCATAGATAAACTTGATCATAAACCCACAAATTCATCGGATCTCGACAAACACACCGCAAAAAGAGTTACATCGAATAGATCTCCAAGAAGATCGAGGAGAACTTTATATGGAGATTCAAAGAGAGAGAAGAAGCCATCTAGCTAATAACTATGGACCCGAAGGTCTGTGGTAAACTACTCACAACTCATCGGAGAGGCTATGTTGTTGATGTAGAAGGCCTCCGTGATCAATTCCCCCTCTGGCGGAGCGCCGGAAAAGGCTCCAAGATGGGATCTCACGGGTACAGAAGGTTGCGGCAGTGGAAATAGGGTTTCATGGTGCCCCTGGATGTTTTCAGGGTATGGAAGTATATATAGGTGAAAGAAGTCGGTTAGGGGAGCCACGAGGGGCCCATGAGGTGGGGGCGCACCCACCTCCCTAGGGCGCACCTCCCTGCCTCGTGGCTTCCTCCTTTGCTTCTTGACGTACACTCCAACTCTCCTGGATTGCATTTGTTCCAAAAATAACTCTCTCGAAGGTTTCATTCCATTTGGACTCCTTTTGATATTCCTTTTCTTCAAAACACTAAAATAGGCAAAAAAAACAGCAATTTGGGTTGGGCCTCCGGTTAATAGGTTAGTCCAAAAAATAATATAAAAGTGTATAGTAAAGCCCACAAACATCCAAAACGGGTAATATAATAGCATGGAACAATCAAAAATTATAGATACGTTGGAGACGTATCAGTGAACGACTTGGAGGCGGTGGCTCGCGAGTTTCCACAGATTGAGTAGCCACGTTTAAAATATCATTTTTAGCAGGATTAAGAGTTCCGATTTTCAATGGCGCATTATAAGTACTAAGTAGTTTTTAGAACGGCTGGTATGGAGCGAAAATGGAATTCATAACTACTACTATGTACCTCCTTGGCGTATGGTTGTATGGGTTTATGTTGCGAGATGTTGAACCTCGTAGTTCTAGGGCAAATACTATGGTTTCGATGTTGGTTTCCAGTAATGAAAATAGGAAGGGGGAAACCCTTCTTTGATAAAAAAAAACTACTACCTCCGTTCTAGTTTACTAGTCTCCATCGTATTTTGGGTCAAAGTTTGTCCATGAATTTTACTTGTAACATGTGAATGGAAAACGAGATTTTGTTATACCCAAACAAAAAAGGACTGGAGGGAGTGATTAATCTGACACGGACGCGACCTATCATAACGCAGGCATTGAACTGGCGCGCCGGCCAAGAGGGCCCCACTCGCTGCAGGCCTGGCTGAACACGCCTCCTCACTGCATGCAACCGGCTTCAGACTGCCCCGCCTGCCTTCATTGAATCTGCGCGTGTGCCGGCAACACGTCCTTCCGCGAGCCAGCCGGCATTTTAGAACTCAAAAAATGACCAAAATATAATTAATTACGCATAGTCTTGACTTGTTGTGCTCGCACTGGTAGAAGGAACTAGAGGTTTTTTTTTATTTATAACTCTCCTCACATTTTTTTGGCTTTGAAGTGAATCATGGTTGTGGACATTATCTATGAATGTGCAGATATCTGTGAACATGAGTTTGATGTGGAAGTTGAACTTGGAATGTCGGGCTTGCGCGTGAACTATACCATGTCGAATGCTTCGTCTGTTATTGTTCGGAAAGTAATTGATGTTATTACATGACCCAAAAATATATATATTGTGCCACATCAGTAGATGCACGAACATCACAACAGGCATGCTGACTGGATAAACATTTGAACCTAGCTATTATGACGAAAATTTTGTATTGACAACAGTTTTAGATAGCAGGAGATGCCTAGCCTGCTCTGCCTCTGCTAGCTTATTTCTGGCTTCTTCCATCTCTTCTTTGGCTTGGGTGAAGAGAGCATTTGATTGCTCTTTTTGCTTCTTCAGCAACTCAGCTAGATTCTCAAGGGCTGTTGCACGCTTTCTTTCAGCCTTTACTAGAGCCACGAGGACACGAACAGCTGACGACTCCACCTGGCTTGTGTGTAATCCAGCATCAACTGGGAATTTTCACCTTGTGTCTAATCCAGCATCATTAGGGAACTGGCACCTTGTGTGTAATCCAACCTCATTTTAGAAACATGATCTTGAGGTTGACCATACTTCCCTCCTCGCAGGAACTGCATCCTGACATGAAGTTACTTCCTTTTTAGATCAATACTCAGAGCAGCCCAGATCCTTTTAGTAGAAGCCAGATAAACAGGACTCGAAGAAGTGAATTCAAAAGGAAAAAAAATATAAAAACAGACTACAAGGTGAGAACACCCACTTCCTACATCAAGCTAAAAACGAAAGCATTAGGACGATTAAGACTCTTCTTATTACACATCAAAGAACACGAGGCTAAGAGAAACGGAAACTACAACATATACACATTGAAGAACACGAGGCTAAACGAAAGTCATTGAAAGGATGTTACTTACCAAAGCTCGTTTTACAGGTTCGGTGCAGCTCCTCTTTAACTTGCCACGCTCCTTGAAGATGTCCCCAATAACCCGTGTTTGGTCTTCATTGCTCCTCTGCATGTTCGCACTCGTGGTTTTAAAATCTCAACATGGCAAGAAAAATATACTACTAGTAATACTCGCGCATCTTGTGGGAAACATTAAAGCACTCATCTACCATGTTAGAGCATTCCAACAGAATCACAACGTGCGGCGCTTTAAAAAAGCATTTACAGTGCTGAGATTGAGAAATAGAGATAGAGAGTAGAGACTAGAGAGTAGAGGATAGTTCTCAGCATAGATAGATAAAAAATAGATAATTCAACTACTCCTCGTCGTCCGACTACTCCTCGGTGATGTCCTCCTCCGACGTCTGACTGTAGGCATGAAGATACCGATCATCGTCGGATTCCCAGGGCGACGCTGCTCCTAGCCTCATGTTGAATTGAGCGTCCACTTTTCGCATACGCTTGTCCTCGCTATAGGCGGCTCGCTCCGCCCTCCTCTTATCCCTCTCCGCCCTCCTTTACACGTAGAACTCATGCTCATTGATGATGTCCTACAGGAAGCGTTGGCGCCACAGTGCCATGGCTTCCTCGTACATCTCGGTGATGCCAACACGGTGCTCCCGGCTCCAGTTGTTGCGACGATCCTCGTCGGTGATAACCTGCGGCAGAGGCGCGAGCTCCTGCGCCCGCTCCTACGCCGGCACATTGGGGAATTTCAATGTTCTATGAGGCCATCGGAGGCACCACGCGGCCGCGTCGTACGCGCGAGCAGCCTCTTTGGCGTTTTCGAAATTGCCGAGGCCGAGGTGCATACTGCAGAACCAGATCTCGGTGGAGAAGCCGTCGGAGGGGCGCGCGCGGACGCCGCGGTATCCCCAAGTTTCCCGGCGGCGCGGCGGCGAGGCGAGAAAGAGCGGAGAGAGAGCGGTGGCGAGGCACAGAGCAGGGAGAGAGTGGTGGCAAGGCACAGAGCGGTGGGAGGGCGTTTGATTTTATAAAGCGTGCCAGATGCCGCGCCAAAACTAGCGCATGCCCGGCCGCATTTTCCCGCGCGCATGCGATCCTTTCCCGACGTCCTTGCTATCTCTACTCTCTTCTCTACTGTTATATTATTTTATATTTAATATTTATCTCTACTTCTCTACTCTCTACTTTTTTTCTCTACTCTTATAAAAAACAGAGTTGGTGATGATTGTGTGCCTGCCATCCTACAATATAGGCTGTCCGATTTATATCTGACAGATAGGAAGGAAATAATGGCAATTTTGCAAAAAGATACCCACACCCCTCTCCGGATTTGCAAATAAGGCCTTCCCTTGTTCATCCTTTTCTCCCACAAGATAAACTACTCATACAAATGCATCTTGATGCGTGGAACGCATGGGCATCTTGCTAGTTCTAAAAAACTTTCCATCATTTGCCACACTACTGGTTGCAGATGAAAAACCTATCCAAGCACAGCGCGATATAGGAGCGACGCACAATTACAAGCTGATATTCTGTTGGACAATGGAGGCTATAACCAATTACTTTTACGGGAACAATAGCAACCAGGAAATTTGAAGGGTAGGTATGAACAAATTGGAACTGCACATGTACTGCTAAGTGATTCAATACACACAGTACCAATCAAGGAGGAGAACGACGGTCGTGGCGGCTTCTATGGTCGGCAACGGGAGTCAGTTCATTGTGCATGATGGTGGTGCTTCTGCGCTTGGCATCGGCTTCCGGGAATCAGATCTGAGACCGTGGAATACGGTGCCGGGGAAGAGGCTCCGTGTACGATGATGACGGTGGACCGGCTCCAGTGCGGCGTACGAGGTCGTTGATGAGGGAGATGCGCTGTAGTGGACGATTGCGCCTATGTAGAAGGGGAGGAGCACGAAGGCTGCGGTGCCGTGGAGAAGTCTATTTTGCGGTGGGGATAGAAAATGAGGAGTATTCAGGTGTACTACTCTGGGTGCCGGGGTGGGGTTGGCTGGGTAGGGTGAACCTGGAGTTACGAAAACAGCCCCCTACCAAGCATCATCTGTAGGCCTGTTCCGAAGGCTCTGTTGGTAACTTACCACTGCTCAAATCAGGGTCGCGAGAGATTTTCCCGCCGACCTCAAACTTTTGTGACGCTGAACTCCCCGTGTGGCGTGTTGGGTGATTCTGCTAAGCAACTAGAGACTAGTACTAGTAACTACTAGTACTCCCTCCGTTTTATTAACTCTGCATATTAGGTTTGACCAAAGTCAAACTTCCTAAAGTTTGACCAAGTTTATAGAAAAATATAAACATTTACCATAACAAATATGTATGATGTGAAAGTAAATTCAATAATGAATCTAATGGTATTTATTTGTTATTGTATATGTTAATATTTTTTGTTATAAACTTTCTGAGAGTTTACAAAACTTGACTTTGACCAATGCTAATACGCGAACTTAAATAAAAACGGAGGGAGTACAGATTTGTTTTCTTAGTTTGTAGTGAATTAATCATTTGTTGAAATTGTGAAATAAATATATTAGGCTACTGACTTCGAATGTAATGGTCTATACAATTCAATAGTTACAATCATTGTCGAATTAAAAGATGTATACGAGGTCTATAGTACTTCACAACATGCTCAAACTCACATAATCCCAGTCAAATGAGAATCTAAATGCATTTCATAGTTATTACTTTGCAGGATGCAACAAAACCAACCATAACTCTACATCATCCATTATAAAATCAACATTTTGAACATATCCCAATGTGTGAATGAAATGTGCAGAGAGAGCTTGCGAAGATGGAGCAGATAGGGTGGGAAAGATTGTATGTATGTGGACGAGAGAGTAGGAGACAAACCTAACGAGACAGAGAGAGAGAGAGAGAGAAAGAGAGAGGAATAAGTTAGGTCTGTGAGAAAGATGGAGAAATGTAATATATGTGAGATGCGTGTGCATCCGGATTCATTACACGTGGAAGGAGGAGAGATAGCAGGTTTGATGAGAGAGCTGGAAAAACATGGACAAGAGGGGAAGGATCTCGTGGGTTGAGAGATTGGTAATTTTGTGCGGGGGAGAGAGGGATTGGTAATTTTGTGTGGGACAGAGAGGGTGGGGGAGGAGTCAGTCAGCCGTCGTCACATCATCCTGCTTCCAAATGGCCCCGCATTCTCTAGCACAGTGTGGTCGCCGTCTTCGATCTCCTTGATGCCATCTTTGAAGGTTGAGGTGTTTTGCATGCTGGGGTGCAGAGAAGCACAAGCGAGAGTGGTCACCATATAACCTTGGATGGGGATGAATTGTGTGCTCGGGGGAGGGTGTGTGTGTGTGTGTGTGTGTGTTGTGTGTGTGTCTATGTGTGTGTGTCTCTGTGTGTGTGTGGGTGGGTGGGTGGGTGTGTGGGTGTGTGTGTCAGATATTGAGCGAAAACAAACCTAAGGAGAGAAATGTGTGTGTATGTGACGAGAAGCTACTGGCTAAACAGGGTATTCACGAAGAGATTGTGCGTGCGAGATAGAGAGCGATGTGCGGGCCTTGAGGTGGGCAGGGGCCGGGTGAGGGTGTCAAAATGTGCGCGTTGATGCATGTGTTACATGCGATTGTGCGAGAGACGGACGAATCGAGAGAGATGGTTGTTGTGTTACGGATGCTCCTCTCTCTCTCTCTCTCACACACACACACACACAGAAGTAAAATAGAAGACCATTCTCTCATGTATACACAACGTATCGGCATCTGTCTATGTCTAACTCATGAATGATCATTTGCACATTCACACCTCTCTATGTCTCTATCACACGCACACTGTCTCCACATTGCCCTTCCGCCACAACACACATATGGACACATACACATGTTCTTTCTCAGTAACACACACAAAATCAGTATTAAAAAAACTAGGGTGCACCTAAAGCGTCCAAATCCAAATAAATATGAACTAGAGCTAAATTCAAATATATGGAAATATTGTAGCGTCAAGAACTTTTCCAGGAAAAAAATGTTGAGTAATATTTGGGGATTGTTTTCACACACACAAAAAGGTTCGGTGGATGTCATTCGAGCGCGACACGATGACGCACCGTTCGATCGATCGCACAGCCGCGGTTCACGCGCTTGCACAGGATTCTGTATCATAGTTGTGGTAACTAATATAAGCGCTACCTCAGTCTAATGTTTATGTGTACTAGTACAGTTTTCTTTTAAGTTTGACCAACCCTATATAAAACTAAACTAAGCTCCCATACGTGCACTCATCAATATGCCACCGCCACCGTTGCGCATGCCGACGCCCGCCTACTCCGGCCAACAATTTCTCTCCCATCACCGCCGTTTTGTTAAATCTGAGAGTTGGCCAGTCGTCGTCTTCCGCCCCCACGTCGGTAGTACGGGGGTGTTCGGGATGAATCTAAACACTCTTTACTCCAAAGTTTGGTCCTTAAAGGAGGTGTTTAGCGCAACGAACCAGGCAATCAGACTATATGGCTTTATCACCCTCACTTAGCCATAGGAGTTTGACAATAGAAATTTAGGCGCAACCCCTAGTGTTCGTACGTCTGAATTTGGGGTCCTGTAAACACCTGATTGAATAAAAACCGATTCATCTCATAATGCAGAAAAAATCACAAAAGATTTGTAACCTCTCGAACAGCTGACCGGCTCACACCGCATCATGACAATCAGTTTTTGGCTTTCTCTACTGAGGTGCTCAGGCGGATGAACCAGGACACAATCGCAGTAGTTCTCCTTTACTACTCTAGCCGATATAGCAGAACGTAAGGTAGTAAACACAGGAGTCGGGCAACCCAACTATTGACCAAAGACATGATTTGGAGTCGACGCATATAATGCTACAATTCAGGGTGCCGAACTATACTGTAAAAAGTGTTCAGACTTTGTTGCCGTAGTATGGAGCATAATGAAGTCCCTAGGGAATTAAGGCGTACCAGAGTGTACGGGTGCAATTTGAAAAGGATTTTCAGGAAAAAAGAAGTAATAGGCTAATGCCGCAAAATTGGGCCGCAGCTATTTTCCATTATAGTTTGGTTAATACGTCAAAGCATATGTGTACAAGTAGTGCGATAAGCAACAGGGCTATTTAACATGCCACGACCAAGGGAGAACTACGTGCGGGTCTTTAAAACAGGCATAACGATCGTTTAAAGAGACCACTTGGAAATTCCCTTATGCGTCAATGCTTCTTGCTGTCTTGGTGTATCCGTCCCTTGATAGGTCTGACAATCAGGCCACCAGGAAAGGCCTGGGAAGAAAAGAAACCCGAAAACAAAGAAAAAGTGAAAGTATGTGGGTCCTGTCGGCGTTCTGGGAACGGGGGTCGCCAGACTTGCCTGCCTGCGGCCTGCGGCGTGGCTCAAAGGGGGGCCCAGCACGGACCATCTTCATCAACACAAGCTCAAGACCCTCGCAAGGGGCCAAGCCTCGCGGGGCGGACGACAAGGAGCTTCCTCATGCATGGCCTCATCAGGCTGGCTCACGAGGAGGCGGAGAGTTCAAGGCGGGGTACCTCGCGAGGTGCCCATGACGCAAGCCATGACGACCAAGGGCGCCAGTCGGGCGCCAGCCCGCGCAGTGTCCTCCTTTCCTCTTTGGTGCAAAGGGAGCAAGCGCAGGCGAGAGCATCAAGCAAAGGCATCCATTTCGGTGCAACAAGACCAAGACCAGCCCAACGGCAGGAAGGAAGTCATTGTGGAGCCCAAGCAGGCGTCACCACCAGAGCCTTTGACAGGCGAGGACCAACTTTAGTCAGGATAAGTGTACCCGCTGTTCCCCTTCAAAATGGCCAATTGTTGGCGCCCTTCCCGCTCAATATTTGGGAAGAGGCCCAGGGCCTTTGCCTATAAATAGGACTAGCCACCCCCAGGGTAGAGGCATCTGCATCGAGTATCCTCGGTAGAAACCAGTAGAGAGCGACTGAACTCCTCCTAGCAGTTCATCGTACCAGCCAAGAACAGACCCTCGCAAGGCTGTTCTTCCTTGTATTGTTCATCATCAGCCCAAGAGGCAATCCACCGCACCACACACTGGAGTAGGATATTACACCACAATGGTGGCCTGAACCAGTATAAACTCTATGTCTCTTGTGTTGTTCCTCTCGTAGTTTAGATCTCAGTGAGCCGGCGAGGAATAGGTAGGTAGAGGGCGAAATCTCCGCGCGCACCCCAGTGGTCGAACCTCAAGGGTCTGCCGGAACCCGAAATCCGACATTTGGCACGCCAGGTAGGGGGCGCCGGAATTCGTCTTCCGTCGCCCAGTTCTTCTCCGACCGTCGCATCCATGTCTAACGCTCGTCGGGCTCGCGCCGAGCGCCGAGCCGCCCTCGCTTCCCGCGTCGCCCAGACGGCTCCCGTTGGCGGGCACCCTCGTCGTTCCCCGTCACCTGCCGTCAACGCCGCCACCGGCCCGGCGGGGAACAAGTAGCAAGCATCGTCCCAGCATCCATCCATGAGGCGAGACGGCCGCACTGCTACACCCTCGCTCACCCCAGCTGGTTCTTCGTCCCGCGCGCCCCGCGCGGCCATGGAGGCTCAAGCTGCGCTCATCGCGGCAAACGAGCTTCTGCACTACCGCCCAATCGACGACGTCTACGAAGAGTGGCTCGACCGAGTCGCCGAGCTTGTCCGCGCTGCTGGGGGCTCCCCCGCGCCGTCCTTCTCGCTGCACCGCGCCCTGCCCTGCGCGGGCAATGAAGCTCCTGGGGCGCCTCAGCCGCCTCCCCCTCAAGAAGGCGCCCTGGCCCCAAGGCGCGTGGCCCCTTGGCGGAACCCGCTCCGTCAGGCGCCAGCGCGGCAAGAGCAGAGCTGCCAAGAAGTCCCTCACCCTCGAGAAGCTGCCCAAGCGCTCCCTGCTCCGGCTCGTCACTAACACGCTCCTGCTCCAGCACGTCAAGACCCCGCGCTGCTCCCAACTGTAGCGCATGGGGACCCGCAGGACCAAGCTCTTCGTCACCCAAGGCCTCCCGTGGCCACAGCGGGCTGTCGCGCCTTCGACACCGAGCTGCGCAGCGTTGCGTGGCCCGGCAAGTTCAAGCCAGACCTGCCTCCTCGCTACGACGGTACGGCTGACCCTGCAGAGTTCCTCCAGCTCTACGAGCTGGGCATCGAGGCTGCCAACGGAGACGAGAAGGTCATGGCGAACTGGTTTCCCATGGCGCTCAAGGACGGGGCCCTTACCTGGCTCCTGAACCTGGCCCCAGGCACGATCTCCTCCTGCGACAAGATGCGCACCCGCTTCATCGCCAACTTCTAGGGTACTCGCGACCGGCCACCCGTCGTGAGCGACATGCGCCGTATCAAGAAGCAACCAGGGGAAACCCTGCAGAAGTACATCCAGCGCTTCAACAACGCGTGCCTCAAGATTCCCAAGGTGACCGAGGAGGCCATCATCTCAGCCTTCTCTGACGGCGTGCGCGACGTCAAGATGAAGGAGGAGCTGGCGATGCATGAAGACCTGTGCACCTCCTTGGAGCTGTTCAACTTGGCGACCAAGTGCGCCAGGGCTGAGGAAGGGCGTCTCTCCCTCCTCGAGCCGCCTGCCGCAGATCCAGAAGAGAAGAAGCCCAAGGCCAAGGACGTGAAGCGCAAGGGGGCTGCCGTGCTCGCGGCAGAACCAGACACCAAGCGGGGCAGAGATCAGCCCGAATCTTCCAAGGGCAGTCGGTACTGTGTGTACCATGACCTCCACACCCACAACACCAATGAATGCCAAGAGCTCCGAGCCGTGCATGAAGGAAGGGTCGGCCGACGTCCCAACCGCAGCGACCGGGGCTACGGCCGAGGAGGAGGAAGGAACGCAGGACGCTGGGAAGACCGCGGCCCTTGCCAAGGGTGGCGCGACCAACCTCGCGAGGATCGCTGGTAGGACCCGCCTCGCGAGGGAGCCTGGAGGGATCAGCCTCGCGAGGATCGCCCGCAAGGTAACGCAGGCCTCCCTCCGCTGCCGCCGCAGCCAAGGAGAAATGAGGACCGTCATCAGTACGAGGGGGCTGGGGGCTTCCAGGAACCACGTGCAATCGCCTGCATCCTGGGCGGAGCTCAAGCCCCAGCCTCTCAACGCATCTTCAAGCAGTTCGCTCGCGAAGTAAACGCAGTCCTCCTCAAGCTCGAGGCCACGCGCCCTCTCAGGTGGTCGGCGTGCACCATCATGTTCAGCTCAGCGGATCAGCTCAAGTGCGCGGCCACAGCCGGAGTCCTCCCGATGCTTTGTTCCCCAATCATCAGCAATGTGCTAGTCACTAGGACCCTCATCGATGGCGGGGCAGGGCTCAACGTCCTGTCCGTGGAAACATTCAACAACCTCCAAGTGCCCTACAATCAGCTTCAGCCAACCAAGCCTTTCCTCGAAGTCACCGACGGCTCCACGGTCCCGATTGGGCAGGTCCGCTCCCTGTCACCTTCGGGGCACGTGACAACTACCGCACCGAGCTCATCGACTTCGACGTCGCCCACATTCGCCTGCCATACAACGCCATCCTCGGGTACCCAGCGCTGGCCAAGTTCATGGCCGTAACCCACCACGGCTACAACGTCCTCAAGATGCCAGGAAGTGGCAGAGTCATCACGGTGCCCTGCGAAGAGAGAGACGCAGTGTGCTCCCTGGAACGAGCCTTTCAGGCCGCGTCACTAGAAGACCCGGACCGCGGAAGCAGGAGGTTTCCCGAGGCCGCCCCCAAGAAGAAGAAGACATCGTCCGGCCCGGCCCCTCAGGAGGCAGGCCCCTCAGGGCCCGCGCCTGCTCAGGGGGAACCTCCTTCCATCGCATAGGGAAGCGCGCCCGACGCCCTGCTCAGGCAGGGCTCGGGGGCTCTCCCCTGGAGGGCCGCTGACCTCGCCAAGGTCACGAGGGAGGCGCTTGGGCACCACTTGGAGGCGTGTTTCGAAGCACATTTCCCTCAAGAAGGAGCAAGGCAAGGAGGACCAAACCCTCGGGAATTCGTCAACAAGGCCATTCAGGAACTACAGGAGTCAAGAGTCATGAGAGGCAGCCGCCGCTCACCCGCTGTGGCCCCCCATCCAGGCGAGGATGGTGGGCTGCGCGTATGCATCAACGTACCAGGGCTCAACCGAGCCGCATCTCAGGAGCGCCTCTGGCCCTCACAAGTGGGACGCTGCGAAGGTCCGCCCCACAGCTACGTTCGCATGCCTTATGGCTTGCCGAACGCGGCTGCCGCATACCAGCGCCTCATGAGGGCCATCCTGGAGGCTCAAGAGGTCAGGCGTTCCGCATCCCTGGCGGAGATGGAGATGGTCCGTGAGGAGCCACCAGCACCTCCGGAGCCTCCCGAGGCCCCTGGGCCTGGGGGCTCATGAGGATCGGCTCCTGCAGCCCACCGAGTCTGCTACACCAACACCCCTTCGTATTCAACATCATCAGGTGACATCTTTCAAGTTTCATTTCCAGCTGGGAGCGCCGTCAGGGCTGCATTATTCCCAGGCCACGTGTGTCCGTCCCTGCAGCGTGTATCCCTTTCATTTCATGTTCTTAGCTTACTTTATTGGGGGCGCCCCTCCCCAAGTCGCTCGGTTCAGACCCAGCGGCGTGTACCCTTCTTGCGTTTATCTTAGGGCCATGCTTTCGACCCATCATGCTTGTAATTTGGTGCCTGTCCGTGGCACCTTTTCTTCCTGGATGTCGGAAGCTTGCGCATTAAAGGGGGGGTACCTGAGCATCGCGACTCAGGGCTCCTACCGGCACTCCAGCCCTCACCCTCGGGTCTTGTCCACGGCATCGTGACCTGGCATACCAGCGACGGCTGAGACCAGCTCGAGGGCCGGGACCCGAGGACGTAGAGTTTTGACATCTAACCAAGCTTGCGCTTTAAAGGGGGGTACCTGAGCATCACGACTCAGGGCTCCTACCGGCACTCCAGCCCTCACCCGCTGGTCTTGTCCACGGCATCGCGACCTGGCATACCAGCGACGGCTGAGACCAGCTCGAGGGCCGGGACCCGAGGATGTAGAGTTTCAACATCTAACCAAATTTGCTAGAACACATCCCAAGATAAGCTTCAATGCCAGGCGCAACCCGCCTTGGGGTAGGGCCCCGTGAGTCCTACGCTGGCCCACGGGTGCCCCAATACACCTCGCCAGGCCTTTCGTGCCTCGTCACCTCTCCAAAGCAACTAACGGCTGACTGTCGATTGTCACGGTGAACTCTCGTTCTTTCTGCGATGAGCCTGCAGGATCCCTTCAAGGAGCAGCGTCAGGCGAGGCCCTCACGGTGCCTTCTTCACTCTCGTCCGCGCAAACCGCTTCCACGTTAAAGGGGGGGTACCTGAGCATCGCGACTCAGGGCTCCTACTGGCTCTCCAGCCCTCACCCTCTAGCCTTGTCCACGGCATTGCGATCTGGCATACCAGCGACGGCTGAGACTCGCTCGAGGGCTGGGACCCGAGGACGTAGAGCAGAAAGGGAAGCGAAGGCGAGAGGGGAGAGGCACGCGAGGACCTCGCCAAGCAACCCCTCGCATGCCGATGCATAGACCCGGCGATACACCAGCGAGCGGTCCCTGATTCTTGAGATAAGTCACTCTCCGGAAACACTAGCTATCGCAGCACCATCCCCGCACCTAATGCAATCCCATGTTAGAAACGTCGCTTTCCTTTCTCATTGAATGATGGCTGCTTGAGCGCTAAGGGGGACCTCCTGAGCATCGCGACTCAGGGGCCCTTACCGGACATCAGGTCGCTCACCTCCTGGCCTTGACCACGGCATCGCGACCTGGCATACCAGCGACGGCTGAAGCCACCTTGGGACTGGGACCTGTCGGCGCAGAGCATCAAGTCCTCATGAGGTCCGAAAGGAAGAAACTAACCTAAGACGGAATAAGCATCTCGCACTGCTTCACGATGAGGATCATATTGACAAACGGAGCTACAAACACCTTACAAGCCCCCACGGGGAGCGTCTTTGATTCCTCGCAGGGAACAGATCCTAAGGAACGCTAACTACGCGCGCCCCTACAAAAGACGCCATCATCAACAGTGGGCCGCCAGGCACCAGCGCCAACCCCATCCAGATCAGGGGCGGCAATGGCCTGACGAGCCCGCCCTGCTCCGGGAGCGGCACAGGCTCGAGGGCTCGTAGCTGTCGTCGCTCGTCTCTGGAGTCGTGAAGAGCTCGGCGGAGTCGCTGGATCCTCCGGCGCCTCCATCGTCTGAGGAGCTGCCAAGGGAGCGGTTGGCCGTCCTCTGTCTCGCCGCAGCAGGGTCCCGACCGCCTCGCCCGGGGCAGCACTCCAGCCGGCGACCCTCCGCATCGAAGACCTTGAAGAACATCACCGAAGCACCGTCGTAATCTAGGTGGATCGCGAGGTCGCCCCTTGTACTGCAGACCCGGGCGATCTCGCCCCAGCCTCGAGTGATGAAGACCTCGCCCGGGGCAACGACCGCGACCTCTGCCCCGGTCGCGAGGGTGCTGCAGCCGGCGTGCTACAAGCAGAGCCCCAGGAGCTCCCCCTGCGGGATGACGGAGGCGAAGAAAGGAGGAAGGCGAATCCAAGACTGAGGAGGCGTGGCGGCGTGAAGCACGAACTCTCGGGAGGAGCCTTCGGCGTGGACTCTAGGGGGAAAGACGCACACCTTCGTGACCCGACGGCGGCGCCGCCTGTGGTGTTCGGCGTCGACTCCTTCAGAGCCCTCGATATGGGCGTACAAGGGAAGTGGGAACCCTGGTGGTGGCCGCTCACACCAGGGCCTCGGCACTTCCTGGCGGGCGCCCTCACCCCGATGGCAGAGGGCAAGCCATTTCTTCGGCGGAAGCGGGTCAGGATCCTCTCGGGGAGCCTTTCCCTTCTCTGCCGCAAAGAACCGGCGGATCGGAGCCATTGAAGCAAGAAGGAGCAAGGACCAGGAAGAAGGAGAAGCAATAAGAGATAGACTGGAAGGGCACGCGCTCTTCCGTACATATAGCCGGCGAAGGCCAACCGTCGACCTCCACGATCGCAGGTAATCATGACCCGCTTTGCATGCAGAGACTTGACGAATCCGTGCAGTTGCCGAGGCGTCATGGGGAAGCGGAGACGCCCACGTCCAATCAACCGCCAAGGGGAGCCCAAGGCCGCAGGCTGTTAGGGCCCATGGCGCTTCGCACTTGCCCTTTCGCCTCTCCGCTCGGCCAAGTTCGGGCGCGCCTTGGGCCCGGGGGCTACTATCGGCATTCTAGGAACGGGGGTCCCCAGACTTTCCTGCCTGTGGCCTGCGGCATGACTCAAAGGGGGGCCCACATGGCCCATCTTCATCAACACAAGCTCAAGACCCTCGCGAGGGGCCAAGCCTCACGGGGCGGACGACAAGGAGCTTCCTCAGGCACGGGCTCATCAGGCTGGCTCACGAGGAGGCGGAGAGTTCAAGGCGGGGTACCTCGCGAGGTGCCCATGACGCAAGCCATGACGACCAAGGGCGCCAGTCGGGCGCCAACCCGCGCAGTGTCCTCCTTTCCTCTTTGGTGCAAAGGGAGCAAGCGCAGGCGAGAGCATCAAGCAAAGGCATCCATTTCGGTGCAACAAGACCAAGACCAGCCCAACGGCAGGAAGGAAGTCATTGTGGAGCACAAGCAGGCGTCACCACCAGAGCCTTTGACAGGCGAGGACCAACTTTAGTCAGGATAAGTGTACCCGTTGTTCCCCTTCAAAATGGCCAATTGTTGGCGCCCTTCCCGCTCAATATTTGGGAAGAGGCCCAGGGCCTTTGCCTATAAATAGGACTAGCCACCCCCAGTGTAGAGGCATCCGCATCGAGTATCCTCGCTAGAAACCAGTAGAGAGAGCGACTGAACTCCTCCTAGCAGTTCATCGCACCAGCCTAGAACAGACCCTCGCGAGGCTGTTCTTCCTTGTATTGTTCATCATCAGCCCAAGAGGCAATCCACCACACCACACACTGGAGTAGGGTATTACACCACAATGGTGGCCTGAACTAGTATAAACTCTGTGTCTCTTGTGTTGTTCCTCTCGTAGTTTAGATCTCAGCGAGCCGGCGAGGAATAGGTAGGTAGAGGGCGAAATCTCCGTGCGCACCCCAGTGTTCAAACCTCAAGGGTCTGCCGGAACCCGAAATCCGACAGGTCCAGGACAAGTTGAGCTGTATTATGGACCACGATCTAGCTGTGCCTCCGTCTATGCCCATGGTATTTTGAGTGCGTAGTTATGTATGCACGATACAAATGCCGCAGTTTGGTCGGGACTGGGACGGATGCTGAATTGCTAGTCAAGCTCTTGATGAGATGGACTGTCCTGCTGCAGAGTTGTTTGGACTCGTTTGAAAGTGTCCGGGAGCTTGGCCACCGAATTAAGGTTCTGCCTGAAAAGGCCGCTCTGTGCTTCTGCTGTGAGGGCAGCGATGTGCTCCTCGGTACGGAGGGAGCGTTCCGTGTTTCCATTGACTGTTATGACACCACGTGGTCCGGGCATCTTGAGCTTGAGATAAGCGTAGTGTGGCACCACATTGAATCGAGCGAATGCGGTTCGTCCGAGCAGTGCGTGATAGCCACTTCAGAAGGGGATGATATCGAAGATCAACTCTTCGCTTCGGAAGTTGTCCGGGGATCCGAAGACCACCTCCAGTGTGATTGAGCCCGTACAGCGGCCTCTACACCTGGTATGAAACCTTTAAAGGTGGTTTTTGTGGGCTTGATCCTTGAGGGATCAATACCCATTTTTCGCACTGTATCCTGATAGAGCAGGTTTAGGCTGCTGCCGCCGTCCACGAGGACTCACGTAAGATGGAATCCATCGATGATTGGGTCGAGGACCAGTGCGGCTGAACCACCATGACAGATACTGGTCGGATGGTCCCTGCGATCAAAAGTGATTGGGAAGGACGACCATGAGTTGACCTTTGGGGCGACTGGCTCCATCAGGTAGACGTCCGTGAGCACGCGCTTGCGCTCCCTCTTGGGGATATGGGTAGCATATATCATGTTCACCATTTTAACTTGGGGGGGGGGGACTTCTTCTGTCCCCCTGTGTTCAGTGGCCGGGGCTCCTCGTCATCGTCCTTGCTATGCGACCCCTTCTCCTTGTTCTCGGCATTTAACTTGCCGGCCTATTTAAAAACCCAACATTCTCTGTTGGTATGATTGGCTGGTTTATTAGGAGTGCCGTGGATTTGACATGGACGATCGAGTATGGGGTCCAAACTGGACGGGCCCGGATTGTTTCTTTTGTATGGCTTCTTCCGCTGACCAGACTTAGAGCCACTGAATCTGGCATTGACCGCCGTGTCTTCGGTGTTGTCATTGTTGCTTCGACGCTTGTGTTTGTTGCGTCGGGGCTTGCAATTGCTGTTTCTAGCTTTAGAAGTGCCAGGTTAGCTTGTATTGTTATTGCTACGGGCTAGCCAGCTATCTTCGCCCGCACAGAAGCGGGTCATGAGTGTCGTGAGGGCTTCCATGGCCTTCGGCTTTTCTTGGCCGAGGTGCCATCCGTCATGGATGCTATGTTTAAAGGACGCTAGGGCTTCGGCATCCGGACAGTCGGCGATCTGGTTCTTTTTAGTTAAAAACCTAGTCCAAAAATTCCTGGCTGACTCTCCGGGCTGTTGAACTATGTGACTTAAGTCGTCGGCATCCGGAGGTCGGACATATTTACCCTGGAAGTTATCAAGGAAGGCGTCTTCCAAGTCCTCCCAGCTGCCAATTGAGTTTTCGGGCAAACTGTTCAGCCAGTGCCAAGTAGGTCCCTTGAGTTTTAGCGGGAGGTATTTGATGGCGTGAAGATCATCACCGCGGGCCATATGAATATGGAGAAGAAAGTCCTCAATCCATACAGCGGGGTCTGTTGTCCAATCATATGATTCGATGTTCACGGGTTTAAACCCTTCCGGGAATTCATGTTCCATTACTTCATCAGTGAAGCAAAGGGGGTGCGAGGCGCCTCTATATCGGGCCAAGTCGCAACGTAGCTCAGATGGAGTTCGTCTACGGTTTTTGACCCGGACGTGTTTATATTTGTCATGTCCTGCCGGGTGGCCATCATCGCGCATCGGGGCACGCCCCCCCGATCCATAGATCGATCTGTTCTGACCTGCTCTGTTTTCCAGGTCATGCCATAGGTCATATGTATATCCTCGAGCTGTTGTGTCTCTGTTTCTATAGTGAGGTATTGCGGGCTGGTGTTCGGCTTGAGTTGCCGCTTTGTCCCAGCCACGTGGTTCTCGGTCAGCCGCATTATGCGCCGGTAGGACGGGCTCCGGCGCCTCGACATCGAATTGGGGTAACAACTTGTGCTTCGGGTAAATTTTGTTGGGTGCTCGAGGTCGTATTCTTCGGCTACTAGGGCATTAGTCCATCTATCGTTGAGCAGATCTTGATCAGCTTGAACCTGCTATTGCTTCTTTTTGAGGCTCCTTGTAGTGGCTATTAGCCGGCGCTTAAAGCGCTCCTGATCGACGGGCTCTTCAGGCACGATAAATTCTTCGTCGCCGAGGCTCACCTCGTCCTCAGAGAGCGGAAGGTAGTTACTGTCCTCCGAGTCTTCATTCATGGCATGTTCATCAGGTCTAACTCGCCCATCTTCCCGTTCATCCTGTTCGGAGGTTGTCTCAATGGGGTCTTCATTGTCTTTGGCATCGTCCAGAGTGTTATTTTCTCCTGTGCCGGTACTGCTGTTTTTTCCACGCAATGGTTTAGAGCGGCGCCGCTGACGTCGGCGCTTTGGCTGTATCTCAGGAGGTTTATGCTCGACTGGATCCTCCTCGTTGTCGCCGTTGTTCTCTTTGGGTGTATCCACCATGTATACGTCATACGAGGAGGTGGCTGTCGAGCGCCCTGTAGGCGGTGGTTTTTGTGCCTGCTCCTCTCCGGCATCGTCGTCCATACAGTCAAATTCTTTGGAGTCGTAGTCGAGCATGTCGGTTAAGTCTTCGACAGTGGCTATAAAGTGGGTGGTGGGTGGGAAGCAGAATTCTCCGCCATCAGCTTCTAATCCAAATCGGATATAGTTCGGCTAGCAGTCTCCTGATAAAGAGAGGGCTTTTAATGAGTTTAGCACATCGCCAAAAGGTGAGCACTGCAAGCTATCCGTGGGGCTGAACTCAACGATCGGCGCCTGATCAGGTTTGATGGGCGCGGATGCACGTGGTTCGGAACCTATGGCCGGAGACGAATCCGAGGTTCCGGTGACACAGGCCTCGCTTGAGGTTTTATCTGTGTGCGGCTCTATCGCCGTTGAGTCTGTGGCTTCCGCGACGGGGTTGAGCTTCCCGTCCTCGGACAGCGCAATCTTCTCCGAATCTAGGACCAAAGCAGTTATAGGCGCTATCTCCTGGGCACGGTCCGATGACAGATTTAACTCATGTTCATCATGGTGGCAGGGAGCGGCTGTCGTGGGCTCGAATCCGGCGAAGATCAAGTCTCCGCGGATATCGCCAACATAATTCAAGCTTCCAAACCTGACCTGATGGCCAGGGGCATAGCTGTCAATCTGCTCTAGATGGCCAAGTGAGTTGGCCCAAAGTGCGAAGCCGCCGAATATGAAGATCTGTGCGTGGAGGAAAACCTCCCCCTGGACTGCATTGTTGTAGAGGATTGACAGAGCCATCAAACCTTCTGATGACGATGCAGCGGAACTCTCAATGAAAGCACCAATGTCGGTGTCAAAACCGGCGGTGGGTAGGGGGTCCCGAACTGTGCGTCTAAGGTCGATGGTAACAGGAGGCGGGGGACACGATGTTTACCCAGGTTCGAGCCCTCTCTATGGAGGTAATACCCTACTTCCTGCTTGATTGATCTTGATGAATATGAGTATTACAAGAGTTGATCTACCACGAGACTGTATTGGCTAAACCCTAGAAGTCTAGCCTATATGATTATGATTGTCTCTATGGACTAAACCCTCCGGTTTATATAGACACCAGAGGGGACTAGGGTTGTACAAAGTCGGTTACAGAGAAAGGAATCTACATATCCGAATGCCAAGCTTGCCTTCCACGCCAAGGAGAGTCCCATCCGAACACAGGTGAGAGTCTTCGGTCTTGTATCTTCACAGCCCATCAGTCCGGCCCATGTCAACAGGACGGCCGCCTGAGGACCCCTTAATCCAGGACTCCCTCACCTACCGCGCGGGAAAAGCCCCGCCCTCGACTTTTAAATAGTATAGTATACTAATTTTGTATCCATGGATTGTGCCATGGAGAAAAGCCTCAAGAAAACGGCGGTACACATGTACGGAGTATACGGCACGCCCGTCGCGTTCCCGTCGCACCCCAGACGGTCGGCCGGTCTGGCACGCCGCTCTTCGAATGGAACGCGCGTCATATTGCATTTGCACGCACATGTGGGACCACAATTGAGAACTGGCCATAGGCACACTCCCCAGCCCCGCAAGTCGGGTGAGTTAATAGAAGAGAGAGACAAGCGATAATACTAGAGAAGTGTTGTACAAACGTTGGTGCCTGGACGATCCCTGCAAGACACGGAAGATCAGTTCATCCATGCATGTGACCAGACTCCGGCAGACACGCCTAGATTGGCTATCGTCTACATATCGTGCAGGCTATGTTGTACAGGGCTGTAGTTCTGGTGAGAAATCTAAAAACAGGTTTCTTGTAATCTCACAAAATTAGGTGTCATGTGCTTCGAATCACTGCGAGGGCTAAACAATGACAATTGAGTTCCTCCAAGGGGCTAGTCATTGGGGGCACATGCACAAAGACTACTCGGCTGCCATCTAGGTCAAGCCGGCTATGTTAATTAGGACATCTATCGATCGACCCCTTTTCTACGAGTTTATCTTTAATTTGAGCTTTGATCCTCGTCTAGTTTGTTCGTCGGGATTCATGTTGTCTCCTTTGGGCAGTGAGGTTATGATTTCTTGTTATGTGGCATTTTTTCGTGTTATATGTTCTAATCCGCTGGTTCAGATCAAAATGACGACAACTGTGCCTCCGGGGCACGTGCATGAAGACTTCTCGACAGTCATTGACGAGGTCAAGATGGCTCCGGTAGACAAAAAAACTAGTACTCCACTATATAGCCAGGAGCCTCCGCGCTTGCTTGCAAGTGTTGCTCTCTTCACATTGTCTCATCCTCTCCAGATCTAAACACGACAGTGGTGGCCACACTCTCTCTCTCTTTCTGCTCACCGTTGGTCACAGATCCAGTCGGATCCTCTCTGCCAAGGAAGGTGAGAAGGTGTAATGTTCACGCGGTCGTCCTCGGCGATGGCTCTTACCCACTGTCGGCGTGTCCCGATCAGCGTGCCTTGCCATTCCCTCCCAAGCACCGCTGGCTAGGGAGGGCCTCTGACCCCTTCTTCCTCACTGTCGTAGTGTGGGCGGATCTGGCCTCCCTCCGCCCACCTAGCAACCTCCCGGTGACCCTCAGGTATAACTTCCTTCGAAACCGGCCTTGCCCTACTTCTCGAGCTCCTGGCGTCACTGCATTTGTATCTTTTACTATTTCTCAGGCCCCTTCATAGATAGGATCGATCGGCTATTCGAAAACCACCTAATTTTTTACTGTTAAGAGGTAAAACTAGTTCATGCACTCAAATCTAGTACTACTTGGTTCAAACAAGGAAGAAAGGGGGTGGGGTGGGGGAAGATTTGTTACCTGAATCTAGTACTTGGTCGAAAGAGGAAATAATGGGGGCGAAAAGTAGCAGAGACTGGCTATCCAACTGGTCTCTAGGTCTAATAGGGAAAAAAGGGAAACGCAGTACAAACTCAATATAAACCCGATCGATTGGTTGAAAAAGGAAAGAAAGTGGGACTGGGGGACAAGTCAACAGAGTAAGTCCAGCACTAGATTTGCTAGCCTCACACAGTATAAGGTGGCTATACCGAACAAAAATGGGACCAACCCAAATATCATGTTCTGATGTTTGTTGCCCCGAGCCACTCTTATGTAATGCCACTTGTAAAATGTAGCAGTCGCACTACTAAAAGTAAGGACACGTTAAACCAATGTTGTTTTCAATGTAATGCCTCCAGTAATATGAATCAATGGCACTTTTTTCATGTCTTGCTAAATTTCCCATTAAGATAAGTTGCTTCTTTTCATTAGAAATGCAACTGTCCTAGTCTGCCTACTCTCCCGTGCCCAAATACCGACTCTGTAGCAGCTATTAATGTAATGTTGCTGGTAAATGAAGCAATGGCACCATTAAAGTAATGTCGTATTCAATAGTTGTCATAGTTAATCCTAATGCCCACACTAATATCTAGCAATGTTGCTGCTTTAGAAATTGCTACGGTCCTTGTAGGATTGCCATTCAGATAAGGAACATGCTTCTTTTCATTTGATGCATGTTTCATCACTTGTTAGTCACCCTCCTTTCCACATTTTTTGTGCAAACAGAGATATACATTTCATGCTTGATCTTAGTTGAACTGCACAAATGATATCCAAATTATAGTTGAACAGTCCAGGAGCTTCACAACCAACCTTGATGTTGCTCAATTTTATTGCAACTAATGAAGAAGAAGCTCTGTGGGTTTCGTTTTCTGATGGAAATGGAACCGGGGCTGGAGCCCTTTTCTTAAAAAAAGGAGCTGCTAGCTCATGGGACATTGCTTCATTTTAGGTGAACTACACCAAAAGGTCCCATGAATTGAATCATCCATGTTGGTGACTGGTGTCGTCCCTTCTACCATGGTGTTGACTGCAGATATGGTTCCCTTGACGAGGTATGTTCCTTTTTGGTCTGACCGTTTGCCAAAGATCCTACATGTTGAGTCTGCTCTTGTGCTACTGTTTTGGCACTGCCATGATAAAGTAGTAATGTTATTATTTTGCACCTAATCTAGTGGCACTATTATTTGAGGCAATGTTTTGGCATCGCTTGCCACTGAATTTTTTTATATATCAAAAGAGGGGGGTTTCCTCCGATTTCATTAAAGAAACTCAACCATAGAGAACCATTATCCGACAACATCTCAGTGTAAACGGGCAGTTATGCAACTACTACTAGAACGGACTGAGTACTAGCAGGAGACAAATTTGCCACATAAGCTAGGCAGGTGGGGGACGCAGCACCAGCTCGACCAAGTTTGGATTACAACCCAAATGCTACCACAGAAACATCAGGGGGGAAGATAGGGACTGAAAGAGCCAGCTTCAGCATCCCAGTCTAAGCACCCTGGGCCTCCATCCTTCCGACGCACGGCACACCTTGTTTGCCACCTGCTCGACCGTAGTGTCACAGATAAAATGAAGTAATAATATAGTTAAAATAGAGCGAGTGTCCTCTCTATCATTTCATTTCCAATGTAGATAAAGAAAGTGCTTCTCTTTGTTAGTATATGTTTCATCAACTAGTCCCATTGTTAATGTTTAAGCGTTTATGCAAACTAGGGTGCTTAATTTTAGTTTATATGCACAAAAATAGAGATTGGAATGTCTCAAGGCCCCTCCTTGTACTACCATTGTACACTAATGTTCATCACTGGCAGAAGGTGTATCGGGGAGACTTGGGTCGATTTCCAGTATGAGGCGTCGCAGGGCCCATCTCGCCCTTGCAGCATGGCATACTATGATACTATCGCAATATTTTCTTCTATTTATTAGTGTATGTTTCATCAACTAGTGCCACTATAATGTAATCACGCTTTTTCATTATATGTGCAAATAGGGTTATTCAGCTGCATTTTGGTGGAACTGCACAAATGTACGGATGGAACCGGCATATATGCAGAGTGCGAGGTGTGCCAAGTAAAAATTACCGACACCAACCATGCTCCATGCACACATTGGCATCCACCACCACCAATGGGATGTGTGGCGCTCTTTGTGGACGGATCTTTCTCGGCAGCAAATCCTCTAATCAAATACTAGTAGCTTATATTGGTAGTTTCGTAGGGAGTACTCTTTTCTGAAAGAAGCACCAATCTATTTTTGTTTATTTGTACTCAGTGTCACAAATTTGACACAAAGGTCCGGAGCTATTTTAGGGTGATTGGCGTAGTACTCGGAGACTGATTGTAAGCATGATTTTCGTTAGCTATCACACTGATTGTAAGCATGACCAGATGGAAGATTAGGTTAGTGTGAAGCTTACCTTAAACCCTACCGCTGCCGTTGAAACAAGGCGGGCGTCAAGGGAACCGTGGAGAACGGTGGGGAAGCGACATCGCGCCATCTGTCCTCCTCTTGTGGTGGGAGAATGAATACTCATGTGGCTCCGGCTGGCTCTGCACCCTCACAAACGGTACACCGTACTCAATCGATTTGTTATCCTCTGGGTGCTCGACCTTCGACCTGTACGCCCTCCACCTCCGCCTGACTTTCGCCTCGGGCGAATCTGTCTGCTCCATCGCCCAGAGGAGATACTTGATGAACTCGAAAGACTGCAGCATGACTGCCGCCGAGGAGTACATCGCCGCCCTCATCACCACCGTCTCGCTCTTTCGCATACATTGCCACATGGCCCTCACCGTCCTTGAAATCTCCCACTCATTGTCAAACCAAGTAAGGATCTCCTTCAACCTGGCTAACTTTGCCTGGTCGCCGCTGGCGATCTGCCTGACTCACTGCTGCATCCTCTCCATAGATGTTCTTCTGAGTGGTCCGGTGCTAGCTTTGAAAGATGGGAGGAGAGAGGTGGTCTTGCAATAGAGAAGAGGGAGAGGCGAGACGGTGGTTTTGGAATGGAGATGATGGAGAGGAGAGGGGTGGTTTTGCAATGGAGAAGAGGGGGTGGCGAGGTGGTGGTTTTGCAATGGAGATGATGGAGAGGAGAGGAGGTGGTTTTGCAATGGAGAAGAGGGAGAGGAGCGTGCGATAGCGATTTAGGATTGGACAAGAGGGCCGGCACGTTGTGACTGGATCAAAATCAAAATCAATTTACCCTTCAATTAAGAAAGCGTCCTCACATTAACTAGTCTCCCTTTTATTCTGGGTCATAATTGACCATGATTTTCACAAATAATATATATGTTATACATTGAAAAATAATATAATTTGAAAGTACATTCAGGTACGAACCAAACGATACAATTTTTGGTGACATGCATTCACATTTTGCTTGTCAAATACAGTACGTGGTTAAACTTTGACCCAAAATACGCAAAACAAAAAATACTTCCAAGACCAGCGCCGCTCTTCCGCTCTTCTCCTCTTGAACCACCGACCCTCCTCTCTTGTTCCAATCTAAATCTAGCGTCGCTCCTCTCCTCTTCCATTTCAAAACCACCGCCCCTCCTCTCCTGTTCCAATCCAAAACCAACGTTGCTCCTCTCCCGTTCTAATCCAAAACCAGCGTTGCTCCTCTCCTCTTCCATTCAAAAACCACCGCCGGCGAGTGAAGGTGTTGTGGAGAAGTAGATCAATGGAGGAGTACAACCTATACATGAGGATCACAAATGGTGACCCTGTGAATCTAGCTAGGATGTTAGAGATACAGTCTTGGTTTGACAACAAGGACCAACTAGCGGCGATGGCGACATCCATGGCCAAATATCTACAACAGAGCGAAAAGGCGGCGATACTCCAAAGGGAGCGCGCGGGAGTACATAGAGCTGCTCCTCTAGGCCATGGAGCAAACAGATTCACCGAATCATATCGTTAGGGAGCGGTGGTGGGAGTATCGATCCCAGATGGAGCATCCACCAGAGATTGAAGGATCCAGCATCTACAGGGTGCCGTTTGTGAGGGTGCCGTTTGTGAGGGTGTCGTACCAGAGCGAGCCGGTAGAGTCTTCATTGACCGAACCGAACTGCAAGAGGAGAAAAGCAGTTGGCCCGATGACGCTTCCCCGCCATCCTCTCCCTCGCCATTCACATCATCTCACGGGGCGGCTGTCTACCGCCAAGGAATAGGAGGGGACTGCTGATGATGATATAGACCTGGGGTAGGGTCATAGTCCTGACCTATATGTCCTACCCAAGGTCACTACCCTAGAAGCAAAGAAGCTCAAGAGACGACAAGGAGTGCCCAATAAAGGCGTCGTGTGCAATCCACTCGACCAATCAATCACTCGGGCACTACTAGGAAAAGGCCTGCTAATGGCGCACCGGTTTTGCCTACTAATGGCGCGCTACTGGTGCGCCATTAGTATCACGCCACTACGCCATTAGTATAGCCCACGGTGCACCATTAGTATCTGGTATACTAATGGCGCACCACATAGATGTGCGCCATTAGTAACATTTTTTTTCAAATTTTTTTTCAAATTTTTTTTTAAAAAAATCATTTTTTTTCTTAATCTCAAGTCAATATGGCTTAATCTCGGGTCAATATGCTTAACCTCAGGTCAAATAGCACTCTGTGGTCAAACTTCCTGAAGGGTCACCCATCCTCACACTACTCCAGCCCAAACACGCTTAACTTCAGAGTTCTATCCAACCCCAGCAATAGCTCACTTCACAAGCACTTGTTGATATATCTAGCATATCAATCCTATTATACCTTGTTGATGTCTAGGATTTTCATGACTATGATGAAATTTTGAAAAATACTTCAAACTTCCCGGTCATATTACGTATCATTTTTTGAAAAACAATTCAAAAAAATACAAAACCAATTTTTTTGAATTTTTTTGAATTTTTTTGAATTTTTTTGCCTCTAGATCTTGAAAGCCCCGTAACTTTTTTTCTGTTAGGTTTTTGGGGATTTTGAAAATGTTACACGGGGTCCCCCCCCCTGTTAAATTTGGATGTAACATTTCGAGTAGATGATTTTTCATATAAAAAACTTTTTAATCCGAGTTCGTATGCAAAACTTATGGCCATTTTACAAATTTCCAGAGAGATTTTACAAATAAAGTCGAAATTCATATTTGTAAATTTTCCCAACAACTACACCACATTTCGCATGGGAAACTTATTTTCTTTTATTTTTTTGACATTTTTATTATTTTCTTTTATTTTTTTTAAACTGAAAAGGCGATCCAGGGGGGGTGCATTCGGGAACTTTTGGGCCAAGTTAGTAATGGCGCACCGTGGGGTGGTGCGCCATTACTAGTTAAACTAGTAATGGCGCACCACACCCACGGTGCGCCATTACTAGTTTTGAAAAGAAAAAAGAAAAAAAATTGAATTTTTTTTGAAAAAACTTAGTAATGGCGCACCAGTGGACAGTGCGCCATTACTAGTTAAAACTAGTAATGGCGCACTGTCCACAGGTGCGCCATTACTAACAATTTTTTTTTGAAACTACTAATGGTGCACGGTGGGTGTGGTGCGCCATTACTATGTCAAGTTAGTAATGGCGCACCACTCCCACGATGCGCCCTTAGTAGTTTTGAAAACATTTAAAAAAAATTACTAATGGCGCACCATGGGATGTGGTGCGCCATTAGTATTTGCACACTAATGGCGCACCAACACATGGTGCGCCATTAGTATTTAGTAATGGCGCACCACATGTACAGTGCGCCATTAGTGTCCATCCCATCTATAGCCCTTTTCCTAGTACTGGGGTACCCCTCCTTCCTGATGTCACATGACCAGTCGATCACTCGACCATACAAGAAACCACTCAACCTACTGAAGACTAGGAGTCACTCAGAACAGCAACGGTCAGGCATTCACTCTGTAGTCTTTAAGGTCATTAAAAGCACTTATGGCTGGCGTTATCAGTAACGCCCCATCTTTATGTACATTGAACTCTTGGTAACGGGGGATGGCCTGGGTCCTGGCACACTCTATATAAGCCACCCCCCTCCTCTAGCACAAGAGTTCGCACCCCCTGTAACACACACTCTTATAATCCAGTCGACCGCCTCAGGGCACCGAGATGTAGGGCTTTTACCTCCTCCAAGAGGGGCCTGAACTCGTAAACACTTGCATACAATCTCACCGTAGCTAAGACCTTGCCTCCTCATTCGTACCCCCTATACTTACTGTCAGACTTAGAACCACGACAGTTGGTGCCCACCGTGGGGCAAAGCGACTTAGCGACTTCCGGCGAGGTCGCATTTTTTCCGATCTTCATCAACATGGTTTCCGGCGGCAGTTTGGTCGTGGGCCACGAGTTCCGACTCGGCGCGCTCACTTTCTTCGCCGACGACTCCGCCTGGCTCCAGGAGGCCCCCCTCGATGTCGAGGTTCTCCCGACTCGTGGCTCATCACAGTTCTACTCGAGTTCCTGTGGCGTTCTCCTTCGACAGCCATCTTCCCCATACAAGTCGGTCATCGCGTCGTCATCTCACTCCGTTGGACGCCGCCACAAGCGGTCTGGGCGTACGTGGCTCCAGCGGTGGGTGAGACACGCGGTGGCTCATCAGGCCTTCACCCCGAAGTCACGGCGATCGAGCCCGACGTGTTTTTCCCCAACCTCATTGAGCTCGTGCACCAAGCTACCAAAGAGGAACGTCAAGTGCAAGATGACTTCAAGTATGCCAAGTACTCACCCAAGACCTATGGCTTCTCCAACAACCAAGCTTCAACGACTCCTCCAACTTCTACCTCAACCAAGCTATCTACAAGCAATGACAACAAGTCAAGTTACAAGAAAACTTCGACAAGCTCAAGTCGTCCTCCTCCTACTACAAGCAACTTCAATCCACGTGCTTCATCATCTACTCCAACCGATGAGACCATCAAGACAAGCTCCTTCAAGTGTTTCACTTGCGGTGGCCGAGGCCACAAGTCCTTTCAATGCACTAACAAGTGCACCATGATCCTCAACGACGACGGAACTTATGACTCCATGAGTGAAGAGGAGATGGAAGCCCTTGAGCAAGTGGCCATGCACCGGTGCGTGAACGAAGATGAAGATGATCAAGTCTTTTGGGATGAGTATTCGAGCCCCGCTCTCGTTGTCTCCAAAGTCTTGACTCTTCAACATCAACAAGACGAAGATCAAAGATGCCACATCTTCCACACAAAGGCCAGCATCAATGGAAGGTCCGTCAAAGTCATCATCGATGGAGGTAGTTGTCACAACTTGGCAAGTGAAGAACTATGCTCCAAGCTACAATTGGTCAAGATGAACCACCGCACCCATACAAGGTCCAATGGCTAAGTGATTTCGGCACTATAAAAGTTGAGCATACAGTCAAGGTTTCCTTCAAAATTGGAGCATATGAGGACACTTTGGAGTGTGATGTCATCCCTATGTCCGTTTGCCACCTCCTTCTTGGTCGACCATGACAATTTGACCGAGGCGTCATCCACAATGGGCGTACCAATCACTATAGCTTCAAGATGAAAGGGAAGGAGTATGTGCTACAACCTATGTCTCCTAGTCAAGTGATAGCCGACAAGCAAGCCACCCATCATGGAGAAAAAGAGTGAGAAAGTGATCCACCCAAAAGAGAGTGAGAGCCACAAGCCAAAACCGAGTGCCTCCACGATGAGCGACAAGAAAAACTTCATCCTATTTGCCACCAAAAGAGAGATGAGAGAAGTGTGTGAGAACCCATCGAGTGTTATGCACTTTGTCCTTGTGTGCAAGGACGAGTCACCAAAAACTAACACCTCTCACGATCTACCTTTAGTTTTCTCTTCTCTTTTGCAGGAATTCCAAGATGTTTTCCCCGATGAGCTACCTCCGGGACTACCTCCACTACGAGGCATTGAGCACCGAATCGACCTCATCCCCAGAGCAACTCTGCCAAACAAAGCTCCATACCGCGTCAACCCCGAAGAAACTAAGGAGATCCAACAGCAAGTACAACAACTAATCGACAACGGACATGTACGTGAAAGGTTAAGCCCTTGTGTCGTTCCGGTTATACTTGTGCCCAAGCAAGATGGTAGTTTTCGCATGTGCTCAGATTGTAGACCCATCAATGCTATTACTGTTCGTTATAGGCATCCCATTCCTCGCCTAGATGATATGCTTGATGAACTTAGCGGTGCCACCATTTTTTTAAAAATTGATCTTAAAAGTGGCTATTATCAAATCCGCATACAAGAAGGTGATGAATGGAAAAACGCTTTCATAACCAAATTTGGCTTGTACGAGTGGTTGGTTATGCCTATGGGTTTATTGGAAGCTCCCGGAACTTTCATGTGTCTTATGCATTTTGTGCTTCGTCCTTACATTGGAGTGTTTGTTGTGGTTTACTTTGATGACATTCTTGTTTTTAGCAAATCCATGAAAGAGCATCTAAATCATGTTAGGGCTGTTTTGCAAACTCTTTGCAAGGAACGTCTTTATGCCAACATGAAAAAGTGCACATTTGGTGTTGACAAGATTGTTTTCTTGGGTTTCGTTGTTTCTTCCAAGGGTATCCATGTTGATGATCTAAAATTGAGGCAATTAAAACTTGGCCCCAACCCACCAATTTGCAATAAGTGCGTAGCTTTCTTGGCCTTGCGGGTTTCTATCATTGCTTTGTGAAAGACTTTAGCACCATCACCGCACCTTTGCATGCTTTGAGTAAGAAAAATGCTCCTTTTGTTTGGGGACCCTTGCAATCTACCGCTTTTTATGAGCTCAAATATTTGCTTACTCATGCTCCGATTCTCGCTTTGCCCAACTTTGACAAAACTTTTGAGGTTCATTGTGATGCGAGTGGTACCGGAATTGGCGGAGTTTTGATGCAAGAAAAACGAGCCATTGCATATTTTAGTGAAAAACTCTCCAGTGCTCAACTTAACTATCCCATCTATGACAAAGAATTGTATGCTTTAGTGTGTGTGCTACATGTTTGGGAACATTATCTTAGACCTCATGAGTTTGTCATACATACCGATCATGAAACGCTTAAGTACTTGAAAGGTCAAACTAAATGGAACAAGCGTCATGCCAAATGGAGTGAATTTATTGAATCTTTTCCATTGTGATCAAGTACATTAAGGGTAAGGAAAATTTTGATGTGGATGCCCTTTCCCGCATATGCACGCTTGTCACTAAACTTGAGTTGAATGTTGTTGGCTTTGAGCACATCAAAGACTTGTATGCGAATGATCCTACCTTTGCTACCCCTTACGCTAAGTGTTTGACGCATACATCTTGGGAACGATATTACATCAAGGATGATTATCTTATGAGAGCTAACAAACTTTGCATTCCTGAGTCTTCTCTTCGTTTGCTCCTTTTGCAAGAGGCTCATGGAGGCGGACTCATGGGACACTTTGGACGCGACAAGACATTCGCCATGCTCTCCAAGAACTACTTTTGGCCCAAGATGTTCTGCGACGTCTCACGCTTCACCAACCGATGCTCGACATGTTGCAAAGCTAAGTCTAAAGCTCAATCCCATGGTCTTTACATGCCTCTTCCTATTCCTTATCAACCTTGGGAAGACATTAGCATGGATTTTGTACTTGGCTTGCCTAGAACTCAAAATGGAAAGGATTCTGTGTTTTTTGTTGTGGACCGATTTTCTAAGATGACACATTTCATTCCATGCAACAAGATAGACGATGCTTCACATGTTGTAAATCTCTTTTGTAGGGAAATCTTGGCGACTCCATGGAGTACCAAAGGCAATCATCTCCGACCGCGACGTCAAGTTCTTGAGTTACTTTTGGAAGGCGCTATGTGCCAAGCTCGGAATCAAGCTCTGTTTTCCTCGGCATACCATTCTTAAACCGACGGCCAAACGGAGGTGACGACCCATACACTGTCCACTCTACTTCGCGTGTTGATCAAGAAGAACATCAAGGAGTGGGAGGAGTTTCTACCCATCGCCGAATACGCCTATACCACACAAGACATTCGACTACTGGCAAGTCCCCCTTCGAGGTCGTCTACGGCTTCAACCCGTTGTCCCCATTGGACATTCTACCTCTACCACTACAAGAGCACACCAACATGGACGCGAGTGCACGAGCAAGCTACATCAAGAAGATGCATGAAGATACAAGGAACACCATCGAGTGCCAAGTACAACGACTTGCGACCAAGCTCAACGTCAACAAGCAACCCATGATATTCAGCATTGGAGATCTCGTGTGGCTACACCTTCCCAAGGACCGCTTCCCCAACGAACGCAAGTCCAAACTTCTACCTCGAGCTGATGGACCCTTCAAGGTGCTAGCACGCTACAACAACAACGCTTACAAGATTGACCTACCAAGTGACAAGTACAATGTGAGCGACATCTTCAACATCAAAGACCTCTCACCATACCATGGTGATGAAGATTTCGATCCGAGGTCGGATCTCTCCCAAAGGGGGAGATGATGCGAAGCATCCAACGATCATCCCCATGGACGCATCTACATCTCCTACAACACCACTTGGACCTATGACTAGAGCACGTGCAAGAGCTCTCGAAACCGAGGTGACATCACTCCTCTCACAACTCCCTTTTGATTCACACGAGACATGGCTACTACCTCAAACGGAGACGCTTTGCATACTCAGGTACCAAGGAGTTAGCCATGGATAAGCTAGGAAGCAAGGAGAACCGGAAGTGGAAGGCATGCGTGAAGACAGAGAGGAAAAACGCCAAGTCCCAGGCTGGCCGGACGATCCGGACGAGGGCCCAGACGATCCGGACCCCGGTCCGGACGATCCGGCTAACTCGCCCAAAGACACCCAAAGCTGAACCCCGAAGTCGGACCATCCGGACATCGCCTGGACATCTGGACCCCAGCCAGACATCCGAACCTGCACCACCACCGTCTGCGTCACCAGATCATCCGGGCCACCACCCGGATCATCCGGACAGAGCCCGGATCATCCGGACCCCACCTGCGTGCGCGTGTTGGGCTGAGGCCCATGTACCCCTTCGCCACCCTAGCCTATATATAGGACTCCTCCTCCTCTCTTCGAGACTTGGCCTTGATTTAGCTCATTTGCGAGATAGAGCCTCTATCATCCATCCGGATCTACTCCTCATGAGGGATGGACACCTCTTCAGAGAAGATCCACCTGGATTCAAGACCTCCATTCGGAGAAGACCATCAAGACCTCCTCACTGAGAAGAACTAGTTACCCTTTGTATCGTCTCTTGTTGGATTTGGATCTTGCATTACCTCGTGCCTCGATGATCTAGCACATGTGTGACTTTTATTCTTGTTGGTTGAGTGTTTTTCCCTCGTTCCCCTCCTCGTGTTTTTCATGTTCTTCGTGTTCTTCGTAGGGATCTGCTCCAATCATGAAAGATCGGCCTCTAGGGTTCTACCCTACATCACGTTCACAATGTCCGGTGTTGCTCCTGCAGCGGGTCTTGCACCTAGCGGTGCTTCTAGGACGTAATTCTTTTGTGCAGCAATGAGGATAATCCTCAAGTTACGGGCCCAGTCCGTGTAATTGCTACCATCATCTTTCAACTTAGCTTTCTCTAGGAACGCATTAAAATTCAACAGAACAACAACACGGGCCATCTATCTATGACAACATAGACATGCAAAAAACTATCAGGTACTAAGTTCATGATAAATTAAAGTTCAATTAATCATATTACTTAATAACTCCCACTTAGATAGACATCCCTCTAATCATCTAAGTGATCACGTGATCCAAATCAACTAAACCATGTATGATCATCATGTGAGATGGAGTAGTTTTCAATGGTGAACATCACTATGTTGATCATATCTACTATATGATTCACGCTCGACCTTTCGGTCTCAGTGTTCCGAGGCCATATCTGCATATGCTAGGCTCGTCAAGTTTAACCCGAGTATTCTGCGTGTGCAAAACTGGCTTGCACCCGTTGTATGTGAACGTAGAGCTTATCACACCTGATCATCATGTGGTGTCTCGGCACGACGAACTTTTGCAACGGTGCATACTCAGGGAGAACACTTGTATCTTGAAATTTAGTGAGAGACCATCTTATAATGCTACCGTCGAACTAAGCAAAATAAGATGCATAAAAGGTAAACATCACATGCAATCAATATAAGTGATATGATACGGCCATCATCATCTTGTGCCTTTGATCTCCATCTCCAAAGCACCGTTATGATCACCATCGTCACCGGCGCGACACCTTGTTCTCCATCGTAGCATCGTTGTCGTCTCGCCAACTATTGTTTCTACGACTATCGCTACCGCTTAGTGATAAAGTAAAAAAAATTACAGGGTGATTGCATTGCATACAATAAAGAGACAACCATATGGCTCCTGCCAGTTGCCGATAACTCTGTTAAAAACATGATCATCTCATACAATAAAATTTAGCATCATGTCTTGACCATATCACATCACAACATGCCCTGCAAAAACAAGTTAGACGTCCTCTACTTTGTTGTTGCAAGTTTTACGTGGCTGCTACGGGCTTAGCAAGAACCGTTCTTACCTACGCATCAAAACCACAACGATTTTTCATTAAGTATGCGCTGTTTTAACCTTCAACATGGACCGGGCGTAGCCACACTCGATTCAACTAAAGTTGGAGAAACTGACACCCGCCAGCCACCTGTGTGCGAAGCACATCGGTAGAACCAATCTCGCTTAAGTGTACGCGTAATGTCGGTCCAGGCCGCTTCATTCAACAATACCACTGAATCAAAGTATGACATGTTGGTAAGCAGTATGACTATTATCGCCCACAACTCACTTGTGTTCTACTCGTGCATATAACATCTATGCATAAACCTGGCTCGGATGCCACTGTTGGGGAACGTAGTAATTTCAAAAATTTCCTACGCACACGCAAGATCATGGTGATGCATAGCAACGAGAGGGGAGAGTGTTGTCCACGTACCCTCGTAGACCGTAAGCAGAAGCATTATGACAACACAGTTGATGTAGTCGTACGTCTTCACAATTCGACCGATCTTAGTACCAAAAACACGGCACCTCCGCAATCTGCACACCTTCGGCTCGGTGATGTCCCACGAACTCACGATCCAGCAGAGTGTCGAGGGAGAGTTTCGTCAGCATGACGGCGTGATGATGATGATGATGAAGCTACTGACGCAGGGCTTCGCCTAAGAACCGCAACGATATGACTGAGGTGGATTATGGTGGAGGGGGGCATCGCACACGGCTAAGAGATCAATGATCAACTTGTGTGTCTATGGGCTGCCCCCTCCCCCGTATATAAAGGAGTGGAGGAGGGGGAGGAGGCCGGCCTCCTAGGCGCGCCCCAAGGGGAGTCCTACTCCCGCCGGGAGTAGGATCCCCCGCCCCTTACCTAGTTGGATTAGGAGAGAAGGAAGGAGGAGGAAGGAAAGGGGGGGTCGGCCCCCTTCCAAATTCGGATTGGGCTTGGGGGGCGCCCCCTCCTTTGCTCCCTTCTCCTCTCTCCCACTATGGCCCAATAAGGCCCATATACCTCTCGGGGGGTTCCGGTAACCTCCCGGTACTCCGGTATATGCTCGAAATCACCCAGAACCATTCCGATGTCCAAATATAGTAGTCCAAAATATCGATCTTTATGTCTCGACCATTTGGAGACTCCTTGTCATGTATGTGATCACATCTGGGACTCCGAACTACCTTCGGTACATCAAAACACATAAACTCGTAATACCAATCGTCATCAAACTTTAAGCGTGCGGACCCTACGGGTTCGACAACTATGTAGACATGATCGAGACATGTCTCCGGTCAATAATCAATAGCAGAACCTGGATGCTCATATTGGCTCCCACGTATTCTACGAAGATCTTTATCGGTCAAACCGCATAACAACATAAGTTGTTCCCTTTGTCCGGTATGTTACTTGCCCGAGATTCGATCGTCGGTATCTCAATACCTTGTTCAATCTCATTACCGGCAAGTCTCTTTACTCGTTCTGTAATGCATCATCTAGTAACTAACTCATTAGTCACATTGCTTGCAAGGCTTATAATGATGTGCATTACCGAGAGGGCCCAGAGATACCTCTATGACAATCGTAGTGACAAATCTTAATCTCGATCTATGCCAACTCAACAAATACCATCAAAGACACCTGTAGAGCACCTTTATAATCACCCAGTTATGTTGTGACGTTTGGTAGCACATAAAGTGTTCCTCCGGCATTCGGGAGTTGCATAATCTCATAGTCATAGGAACATGTATAAGCCATGAAGAAAGAAATAGCAACATACTAAATGATCAAGTGCTAAGCTAACGGAATGGGTCAAGTCAATCACATCATTCTCTAATGATGTGATCCCGTTCATCAAATGACAACTCATGTCTATGGCTAGGAAACTTAACCATCTTTGATTAACGAGCTAGTCAAGTAGAGGCATACTAGTGACACTCTATTTGTCTATGTATTCGCACATGTACTAAGTTTCCGGTTAATACAATTCTAGCATGAATAATAAACATGTATCATGATATAAGGAAATATATAAATAACAACTTTATTATTGCCTCTGGGGCATATTTCCTTCACTGGATGTCTTCTAGTCCAAAAAAAATCCACAAAAAGTTTTGCTGCGTTTGGACTCCATTTGGTATTGATTTCATGCGATGTAAAAAACATGCAGAAAACAACATCTCGCACTTGGCACTATGTCAATAGGTTAGTACCAAAAAATGATGTAAAATGACTATAAAATGATTGTAAAACATCCAAGAATGATAATATAACAGCATGGAACAATCAAAAATTATAGATACGTTGGAGACGTATCAGCAACGATCACCGAGGGGTTCTTCATCATCCTTGCTGCCCTTCCGATGATGCGTGAGTAGTTTACCACAGACTTACGGGTCTGTAGTTAGTAGCTAGATGACTTCTTATCTCTTTTTGTTCTTCAATACAATGTTCTCCTCAGTGTTCTTGGAGACCTATTTGATGTGATGACTTTTTGCAGTGTGTTTGTTGGGATCCGATGAATTGTGAGTTTATGATCAGATCTATCCATGAATATTATTTAAGTTTTCTCTAAACTCTTTTATGCATGATTGTTATAGCCTTGTATTTATTCTCCGATTTATTGGTTTGGTTTGGCCAACTAGATTGATTTAGCTTGCCATGGGAAGAGGTGCTTTGTGATGGGTTAGATCTTGCGGTGCTCAATCCCAGTGACAGAAGGGGACATGACACGCATGTATTGTTGCTATTAAGGGTAACAAGATGGGGTTTATTCATACGTGGGTTAATCTTGTCTACATCATGTCATCTTTCTTAATGCATTACTCTGTTTTTCCATGAACTTAATACACTAGATGCATGCTGGATAGCGGTCGATGTGTGGAGTAATAGTAGTAGATGCACAATCGTTTCGGTCTACTAATCTTGGACGTGATGCCTATATACATGATTATTGCTTTGGATATTATCATAATTATTCGCTTTATATCAGTTGTCCAACCATAATTTGCTTACCCACCGTATGCTATTTTCTCGAGAGAAGTCTCTAGTGAAAACTACGGACCACGAGTCTCCGAGGTGCCTGCCTCACCATTGTGAGTGCTACAGGCTACCCAGCTATCCTCTCCTGTGCAAAAGCAGCTCATAAGAGAGGTGAGGACTGCCATGGTGCTCTGCTTGTCTTGCCCGAGCTGTCGAGCGAGCCATTCATCTCTAATATTATTTTTGAACGCCATGATGGCCTCAACGTTGGAGCGGTTTATGATCTGATTCTTTTCGGTTAGGAACCTGTTCCAGAACTTCTGGGCTGATTCGCTCGATTGCTGGATGACGAGGCTAAGGTCTTTGGCATCCAGAGGTCGAACATAGGTCCTTGGAAATTTTCCCTAAAGGCATCCTTGAGGGCTTCCCAGCTCCTGATGGAGTGAGGAGGCGGGTTGTTGAGCCAATGCCTTGTCGTCACCTTTAGCTTGAGCGACAGATACTTGATGGCTTGGAGGTCATATCCATTGGCCATGTGTATGTGCAGGAGGAAATCCTCGACCCACACAGCTAGATCGGTTGTGCCATCATATGATTCTATGTTGATGTATTTAAACCCGACCAGGAATTGATGTTCCATTGCCCTGTCTGTAAAACAGATAGGGTGAGCGGGACCTCGGGTCTGAGTAGTGCCGCGACGGATGTCGGGGAGATCCGTGTGTAGGCCTGGTCCCGAGCTCGGTCATTCCTGTCCATCCATGCATCATAGCGGTCGCGTCCCGCGGATTCGCACCTTCTGGATCCGTAAATGGATCGAGGCGGCGGCCAGTTTGCTTCTATTCGACGTCGAACGTTATGAGGGTCTATGTAGTCCACAGGGTCCTTGCCATGACGGGGTGGAGCCGGTTGGGTGTGGAAATTTTCTCACACTAGTCTGTCACACCCTCTAGGGGCCGATCAGGCACATCGGCGGTTATTCGTCGTCTAACTTAGACAATAGACGCCTGCGCGGATAAGATTTGGGCCCGCTACGGCATCGCTCTTTGAGATCTTGTTCGACCGAGAGTACTTCAATCCACTTTTTGTTCAGCGCATCTGTATTGGCCTGCAGCAGCTGCTGCTTGCATTTCATACTTCGAGCAGTGGCGATAAGGCGCCGCTGGAAGCGCTCTTGCTCAAAGGGGTCTACGGGGACGATATAGTCATCGGGGTCGAGGCTCGTGTCATCCTCGGACTTCGGCATATAGTTGTTGGCAGCCCCTTCAAAGAGGTCATCGGGGTCTAGGTCCTCGAGGATTCCTTCCGGGGTGGCGTGACATTCCAGGGAAGCTTGAAGATCTTCCCCTAGGTCATCAGCCTCATCTGCCGCCGTGCCGCTGTTGTTTCCGTTGGGTTTCCCATTGGTGCCCCGCCCGCGTCTGCGTTGACGCCTGGGGGGGTCTAGGTGTGTCGACCATGTATACATCGTAGGTAGATGTTGCGGTCCACTTGTTGGTATTTACTAACGGTGAACTATTTTTACTAGGGCCATCGGCATCTTCATCCATGTCTGTGGCCTTGTCATAGTCTAGCACGTTGGTTAAGTCATCAACCGTGGTGACAAGGTGGGTGGTGGGTGGGATGTAAATTCCCGATCATCGGCTTTAAGTCCGATCTTGTTGTAAACTGAAGTCTTGCCGTTCGAGATTGACATGCTCTGGATACTATCAAGCATCTTGTTCATGTGAGATAGCTCTTCGGAGTTAGGTTGTAAGAGGGGCTAACTCAAAGTACGCCTGGCGTATAACTCAACGTGTTTTCGGCGAGGTGAGGATCTGAGGGCAATTCCAGATCCTACGCCAGGGTCGGTTCTAAATCTGACGTGGCTTCAGAGATGGGGACCGGACTAGCGTTCGGGCCAGGAGTCGAGGTGATATCGCCTGGGGCCACCGGGCTAGGCACCTCCGGTGGTGCCAAGGAGCCTGATCTGATGTCCTCAAAGGAGATCTGTTCCGGAGTCGAGCCTCCGATGCTTGGTAAACCCTCAAACCGGTCTGGCGTCCAGCCTGATAGGAAAAGCTCTCCACGGGAGTCCGCAGTGTACTCCAGGCCTCTAAAGGTCACAATCTGACCTGGGGCATAGTTCTCAATGGAGGCTAGATTGCCTGTTGAGTCGGCGCAGAAGATCATGCTTCCGAACACAAAGAGTTGGTCAGGGACATAAACGTATCTGTGGTCGGTGCTGTAGTTGATCTGCAGATGAGCCATCGATCTTTTTGTTGATCTCACAATGGAACTCTCAATGAAAGCACCAGTGTCGGTGTGAAATCCGATAGACCTTGGGGTAGGGGGTCTCGAGTTGTGGATCTTGGATCGATGGTAATAGGAACAGGAGAGACAATGTTTACCCAGGTTCAGGCCCTCTTGATGGAGGTAAAACCCTACATCCTGCTCTTTTTATATTGATGGAGATGTATCAAGTACAGAGTTGATCCACCTCGAGATTGTAAGTTGTGTTCTACCTCAAGGGCTAGGCGAATGTAATTGTGATTTGGTCCCCTCTACGTGCTAAACCCCTTGGCTTATATACACGGGCCCATTAGCCCGTCCCGGAGACTATGGGCCGACTAGGTTAGTAACCCCTAGTCCAGGATACCGTCTCCTCTTGGCTGAGGTGATAAGGCCTCTTCCAATGCACGTGTGCTTAGATGGAGTGCTAGGTGCTTTAACAAGTTTAGCAACTAAAGCCCTCGATGCATAGGTGCTTAGTTTCTTGTTGCTAAGCTTATTTCCTTTAATTGTTTAATAACTAAACTCTTTCATGCATAGGGTAAACTTCTTTCATTTAAGTGTCTTGCATAGGTCCGCTTGGTATTCATTCTTCCTGGGGTCATCAAACTCATCTCTCTCCTCTTGCATTATCAATTTTTTTGCCTATGTGGCATGCTTAGCACCCGTACATAGTGGAGCACAGGAAAGGGCCTAAGGGAGCATTCACGTGAGGCACTGTCGTATGTAATGGGTGCGGCCGATGACATGTCAAGATTCGCGCAGGCCATCTGATGGCAGCCAACACGTTCGCTCCGAGCTCTAAAAATCAGACATATATTTTGCCATTTTGAAAGAAAAAGAACAGTAGTCTACCACCATAAGGCCATGAACTATGGTGACAATACCTATATACTGCCTCACCATTGCCACATAGAAAAATAACATGGAAACCATTGTCCCAAAATCCAATGCCCAACGCAGCACTATCCTCAAGCCGATCTTATTTACTTATCACATTTCTCTCTCCTGTTTTACCCAAATCTCAGCCCAACACTCTGTTCATCCTTTCTATTTTCTCTTCCCTTCTCTTGTCTTTCATTGACTCATCGCACTTTTGTCAGGGAGGAGACGGCCTCCTCTGCAAGATCCCCTTTACTCTGCAAGCAGCACAAACAGCAATCAAGGACCTCCCAAACCTACGTGGAGCGTTGAGGCATCTGTCTACTGTGTAGTGTTGGCCATGCCCGAAGTAAGGAAGTCTCCTTGATAAGTTCCTCACTTTCCCCACAAAAAAAGTTCGTCCTTTCCAGTTCATAATTTTTTTGGAGCTTTTCCCATATAGTATGGCTTCATCAGCCTTGAAAAAATAATAAAAATGGCCCGGTTAGAGCATCTCCAATAGACGGTCCAAATGTAAAAACACCTAACTCTTGGACCGTCTGAGGCAAAAAACGCTTCTCCAGCAGACGGTCCATATGTAAAAAAATTGGACCGCGGCCTCCTCGTGATGTAAAACGCAACACCTCGCGGTGCAAATTTACATCACGAGGTGCATTTGGTCCAACAACAGCCGCCGCCCGCGAACGCCCAACCGCCACTTCATTTCCCTTCCCGCCCGCCCGCCCGCGTCTGCCCGCCTGCTTCCTGCCCAGCCGCCGCCGCCCCCGCCGTCCGGCGCCGCCATGGCCAAAGGCGACGACCCCGCTGCCTTCTCCGCCGCCGTAGCCGGTGGGCTGACCCACGTGGCTACCGCCACTGCCATCTCGCCCGCAACCGCTGCCATGCCGCCGCCCCCGCCCGCCGGCCCGGATTAGCACCACCCCGGCCGATGGCCACCGCTCCGACCACGAAGCCTACGAAGGGACGAGGCGGCGGAAAACGGGCGGCCAACCGCAGCCGCAACCCAACCGACAGTTCTACATGGCCGGTGAAGCTCTCCAAGGCAGCCGCGGCGGCTCGGGTTGACGAATCGTAGCCGATGCGGCCGGCGACCTCCTCCAGCAGCCCTACATCCATTCCTCAACCTCCCCCACCACCACCGCCGGCCGTGGAGGACGATGTGGCCACGCCGATGGTCACCGCCTCCAACATGTTCGACGAAATGTCTCAAAGGTATAAATTTTCCGGTTGTCCTCTCGTTTGTTGTTTTAAACTGTATGTGTTTTTGATTGTTTGTGCGTCCAATTGTAGTCTTGATGATGAAGCTTTCATGCACGCGACAAATGTGGCAAATGATGATTACATGTATGCGTCACAATAATATGAAACCCAATATGATGATGACAATCTTGATGTGGTTGATGAGGGCTTTGTTGTCAAGGGAAGAAGTGGAAATTATACCACCGCGGAGGATGTGTTGATATGCACCGCTTGGATGAAAATCTCTCAAGATGCAAGCATTGGAAATGACCAAACGGTGAAGACTTATTGGCAACGCATCAAGGAGTACTTCGATGAGTGCAACACAAGTGGTCACTTCCGTTCGAGCGACTCTCTACGCCAATGTTGGTCCACCATCAACGCCGAACGCCAAAAGTGGTTCGGTTGCTTGTCAAACGTTGCTCGCATGAACCCAAGTGGTTGCTATTAGGTTCTATGGTAGCGTGCGTCGACTGCAAATTAAAA
Organism: Triticum dicoccoides; assembly: GCF_002162155.2. NCBI lineage: Eukaryota > Viridiplantae > Streptophyta > Magnoliopsida > Poales > Poaceae > Triticum > Triticum dicoccoides. Next base: position 326,586,950 of record NC_041381.1, read on the forward strand.
ATTCCTATCATCAGAACAACCAAGAACATGCTACAGGAGATGGATCACAGATCGTTACCACTAGACGCGCAGTGCCGTGCAGCAAAAGTAGAGTTGAGGCAGCGCGTCCGCATGGATCGTCTCCTCCTTGTCCGATCTCCCTCGAACAGCCAGTCGTCCGATCCCACGTACAAGTTCGCTGGAGTGGCGCAAGTGCACCGCCTCTAATGGTATCCGCGTGTGTAGGAGGAACACCGTGCGGTGGACTACTAGGTCCAACCACACAGTCAGCGGCGAGTGGAGGTGGCTATTCGCAACACATGCAAACCCTAGTGACAGCGCCAAAGCGATCAGCCGCATGAGTGTTCCGCACCTCCACTTTATATAGGCGTCCGTCGCGGGCTCAACACCTGGGCCTCGCATGAACCCTAAAGTCCAAAGTCTACTCGGTCACGTTCCGAGTCCAGTTCAGATCACATCCGACCAGTGTCCTATGAACCGACCCCGTAGGTTCCTTCCCTTAAGCGCGCGACCCCTTAGGTTCAAGTCGGCTTGATCGTAGATCGGATCACCTCTGAACTGCATGGTTGGTAGCGGCCTCTAGCAAGGCATGCCGAACACCAAGCGGAGTATGAAGCTGGTTAGGCGAACCTGTACAATGTGTCACACATCTATTCCCTTTGCCTCATGATATATGTTGTCGGGCTCAAGGCGAGACTGTCATCCTTGTGCTAGCCCGACCTCTTTCTCGTTCCAGTGATACCGACCACAAACCAGATTATCTCATAATCCTTGTCGCATGGCCATGCTTATCCTGGTCGGATCACACGAGGGGCCCAAAGTATATCTCTCTTGATCGGAGGGGCAAATCCCATCTTGCTCGACCATGTCTCGCAACATGGGACTGGACAAACCTGAAATCTACCTTTGTAACTACCCAGTCACGTAGTAGCGTTTGGTCGGCCCAAAGCAAGTCTGTCACCATCCCGAGTACATGCGTCAGCTCAGGTCTTAGGACATAGAACGTATGTTGTACTAGAGACTCACAGATGACATATCGCTGCGTCTCATAGTTGGGTCTGTCCGACTCGGACCTTATCTCGACTCGGATCCGACTACATCAAATCCGACCAGACCTTTCCAAGTCCATATTATCCGGTTAGCATCCAATGATCCATGGCTAGTGCGACCGAGCCATCGACCATGTCATATGCTTGTCTAGTCGGCTACGCGTCCACACAGCCCTTTCGACTAGGGACCTTTTAGGATAGTCATCATACAATGCATAGTCCCACAAACAAGTCACATACTTGCTGATACACGTCATTGATAATGTCCAAGGACTATCTTTATTCATAAACACATAGGAAATATCACCATACATGATTGCCTCTAGGGCATATCTCCAACAGTCTCCCACTTGCACTAGAGTCAATCAAATAGATATCGAATGCCCATAGCTCTAACGTGCACCTCATGCTTGGGTTGTGGAAGCGGCTTAGTCAAAAGATCTGCAACATTTGCATCCATGTGAATCTTGCATAACTCTACATCACAATTCTTTACGATCTTTCATATCAGGTGATATTTCCGATCTATGTGTCTGCCCTTGTGGTGATTCCTCGGCTCCTTGACTTGTGTGATGGCACCAGAATTATCACAATGAAGGTCCAATGGTTTCACCGAGGCTGGGAAAATACCAAGATCATCCAGAAAATGCCGGATCCAAACACCTTCCTTTGCAGCTTCACAAGCCGCAATGTATTCGGCTTCTGTGGTAGAATCGACCACCGTATCCTACTTGGAACTCATCCAATGCATTGCCCCTCCGTTCAGGACGTACACGAATCTGGACTATTATCGACAATCATCTCTGTCGGTTTGGAAACTAGCATCGGTGTAACCCTTTATGACAAGCTCTTCCTCACCTCCATAAACTAGGAACATCTCTTTAGTCCTTTTCAGGTACTTCAAAATAGTCTTCACCGCTGCCCAGTGACTCTCACCTGGGTTGGCCTGGTATCTACTTGTTAGGCTTATTGCAAAAGCAACATCAGGCCGTGTACATATCATGGCATACATGATGGATCCGATTGCCTAGGTATACGGAATCCTACTCATCCTGTTTTGCTCATTAGATGTTGAAGGACTCTGAGTCTCGCTTAGCCTTATACCATGTGAGAGTGGCAAGAACCCTTTCTTCTCCTCACTCATGTTGAACTGCTTCAACACTTTATCTATGTACGTGCTCTGGCTCAAGCCGAGCATCCTCCTCGATCTATATCTATAGATCTTAATGCCTAAAATATACACTGCCTCACCAAGGTCTTTCTTCGAAAACTTGCCATTCAATGATCCCTTGACCGAGTTCAGCATCGAAACATCATTTTCGATCAGTAATATGTCATCCACATATAAGATCAAAAACACTATTGAGCTCCCACTTTACTTCTTGTATAAACAAGCGGCCTCTTTGCTTTTGATGAAACCGAGACCAGTGACGACCTCATCAAAACGAATATTCCAGCTCCGAGATGCTTGCCTCAACCCATAAATGGATCTCTTGAGCTTGCATACCTTACTAGTGCTACTCGGATCGACAAAACCCTCGGACTATATCGTATACACGTCCTCGGTTAAATTTTCATGAAGGAAAGCCGTTTTGACATCCATCTACCATATCTCGTAATCAAAATATGCAGCTATAGCTAGTATGATCCTCACCAACTTCAGCATCGCTATCGGCGAGTAAGTCTTATCGTAGTCAATTCCTTGAACTTGTCCATAACCCTTAATGACAAGCCGAGCTTTGTGGATCTAAACATTTCCGTCCACATCGGTTTTCTTCTTAAAGACCCATTTGCAACCAATGGTTGTTACGCCAGGCGGCGGATCAACCAAGTCCCAGACCTGATTCTCATCCATGGACTTTAACTCGGATCTCATGGCCTCCAGCCATGCCTCGGAATCTGCGCTCACCATAGCTTCTGCATATGTGGCCGGCTCATCGCTTTCTAGCAACAATACATCACACACTCTGCGCAATCTTTCTGACCTCCGTGGTTCCGGTGCCGCTTCCACTACAGGTTCCCTGACTGACTCCGGTATGATCTCATCACCAGCCGAGCCGTCCCTGAGTGGTCCTCGAATTTCTTCGAGTCAGGCCGTCCTCCCACTGGCCTCCGGACTGAGAAACTCTTTCTCAAGGAAAACCCCATTCCAAGCAACAAACACTTCATTCTCCTCCCGGTTGTAGAAGTTATATCCCAAGGTTTCCCTCGGATATCCCATGAATATGCACTTATCCGACTTGGGTGTAAGCTTGTCTGACATAAGTCGCTTGAAAAATGCTTCACAACCCCAAATCTTTAGAAAAGACAAACTAGGACTCTTCCCAGTCCACATCTCATGTGGTGTCTTGTCTACTGATTTTGATGGTACCCTGTTAAGTGTGAAAGCTGCAGTTTCTAGAGCGTATCCCCAGAATGACAAGGGTAAATCCGATTTGCTCATCATAGACCGGACCATGTCCAACAAGGTCCTATTCCTCCATTACGACAAGTCGTTTCTCTGTGGCGTACCCGAAGGTGTGAGCTGAGGTACTATACCTCGACTTTTCAGATGATCATCAAACTCCTGGCTCATGTACTCACCTCCACGATCAGATCGCAGAAGCTTTATAGTCTTGCCGAGCTGATTCTCAACCTTGCTCTGAAACTCTTTGAACTTTTCAAAAGTTTCCGACTTGTGCCTCATCAAATAGATATATCCATATCTACTCAAGTCGTCGGTAAAAGTCAGAAGTATTGATAGCCACCTCTGGCAGTTGTGCTCATTGGACCACACACATCACTATGTATAAGTTCCAATAGCTCGGACGCCCTCTCACAACTCTTTGCGAAAGGAGATTTAGTCATCTTGCCAAGAAAGCATGATTCACATGTCTCGAACGACTCAAAGTCGGACGAAGTTAGGAGCCCATCATCATGGAGCTTCTTCATGTGTTTCAGACTAATGTGTCCAAGCCGGCAATGCCAGAAGTATGTCGGATTTATGTCATTAGGCTTATGCCTCTTGACATTCACGTTATAGACCGGTTTCTGTTCTAGATTCAATATAAATAGCCCATCAACAATGGGTGCATAGCCGTGGAACATACCATTCAAAAATATCGAACAACCATTGTCCTTTAGATTGAATTCATAACCCTGACTCATCAAGCATGAGGCAGAAATAATGTTCCGACTAAGTGCAGGAATGTAATAACAATTATTCAATTCCATAATGAATCCGGAAGGAAGCTGGAGCTGCATCGTGCCGACCTCCAACGCAGCAACTCTTGCTTTGTTGCCGACCCTGATGTCAATCTCCCCTTGTACCACACGCCTAGTTCTTACCAGCCCATGCATCGAGTTGCAAATATGAACAACCGATCCGGTATCAAATACCCAAGAGCTACTAGGTATGTCAGCAAGGTAAATGTCTAGAACATATGCAACAAGGGTACCTTTGCCTGAAGAAGCATTTCCGGCCTTCTTGCCATGCTCTGCAAGCCACTTGCTATAGTTCCTCTTCTAGTGACCGGTCTCCTTGCAGTGATAGTAAACGGTCTTCGAGTCTGGTCCAGACTTTGGCGCAGCAGCGGAGGTTACCATCTCTGTGCCCTTTGCCTTAGCCTTCTTCTTGGACCAACTCTTCTTGAACTTAGCCGATTTCTGCACCATCAACACTTGATGCGTGCCTTTCTTAATGTCCTGCTCTGCCACTTTGAGCATCCCATGCAATTCAGTGAGATTCTTATCCATGCCATGCATATGATAGTTTGAGATGAACGCCCCATAGCTAGGCGGAAGAGAACCCAGAACTGCATCTGTAGCCAGCTCATCCAAGAGCGGGAAGCCCAACCGATCCAAAGCTTGCACATACCCGATCATCTTGATCACATGTGGGCTCAGTGGATCACCTTCCTTCAGCTTGCAATCCATCAAGGATCGCCAGACGTTGAACCTTTCGGTCCTAGCCTATGTCTGAAACATGCTCTTGAGACTCTCGATCATATTGTAAGCCTCAACATTTTCGAAATGCTGTTGCAAATCGGGCTCCATACAAGCCAGCAGACAGCTGATCTCCGTTGATTCATCAATGAGTTTCTGGTAGGCATTCTTAGTTGTGGCATTAGCATTATCGGCAGGTTCCTCTGGAAGTGGATCCTCTAGAACATGTTCCTTTTTATCGTGCTTGAGAACAATTCTCAGATTTCTATACCAAGTGGTAAAGTTTGTTCCATTCAGTTTATCCTTTTCCAGAATTGATTTCAATGCAAAGTTGGGTTGAGCAGGTGGTGCCATTGATCTACAACAGAAAATATGCAATCACTAAGCAATGTGTTTATGTAGAGTAATTCAAGCCTAAACAGAAATACTCCCACTGAAGTCAGCATCCCTCCGCAAACTCTCAGTGATTCAGGATCCGACTAGCGCATGCGACTAGTGAGCTTTAGCATCATTGCTAGACAACATACCTATTCGGTAAGCAACTCCTTGCTAATCGTATCTCTATACGACTCCTGTCGGTCGGGAAGGTATCTCATACCCCGGCTCCCAACCTTCTTTGCCACAAGGCCCAAAACCATTTTGATAGCCTCGTCAAGTTAACCTGACGTAGTGCATGTCCGTGTCCGACACGAACCCTTCAGTTCAAGGACACCCAACAGCACCCCAATTCTATGAGCCCACTACTAGATGTACTTGACATGTGAAGGTGCAACATCGAGGATGGCAATTAGCTTGATATTCATGAGGGATCTTTCTACCATTCTAACATGCATAGAAACAAAGAAGCATAACAATCACAAATAAACACGTATTGTGAAATAGTATGGCTCCTTCATGGATGTTCTTCCAGGTCGGCTCCGACTCCAATGACCATCTAGGAACTCCATCTTGTTTGTCACGATGGGACGCCAAGCCACCAACCTGATCTCTATTATCCAACTACTACAACTAGTAATGAATTTTACATAGAGTCACAAGTCGACACGCATGTCATTATACAATATAATGACAGCACTTTGGCTCCTGCCGTCTGACAAACATGACACGCATGCCATGTATAAATTACACACATGCATCATACCCACATGAGCCATACTATTCACATCAAACCTGCAAAACAAAGTTATGCATAGAATCGCATTCTCCCAGTTTGTGTGTCGGGTACGAAATACACGGCACTACGCACACGGCGGTCCCGCTAGCCGGTTAGCGGGCGGGGTTCGAAGGGGCAGCTCCCCTCGCGGGTGCAGGCGGGGTTCGAAGGGGCAGCGCCCGACGTTTTCGGAAATCACAAATCACATCTGAACTCCGATCACGTCGAATTTTCTGATCTGACCGATCTTATCGATCATCGCAAGTCCGATTCGGGTTTACATTTCACTGTTAACCCCGATGGTGGATACCTACCAGTAGGGGTAGGTTTTGTCATGACCTCATCGACTCCGATCATCAGAAAACAAAGCCACTTCAATCTCCATGTGCAATTGATCTCATCAACCGTGCACATAGCCGATCTCATTAAGGACAACAGATCTCATCTGCTGCCTCCACATATCTAATATGCATATGATCTGAATCCAAATCCTATAGCAGAGGCTCTCATACCATTGTTAGGTTCTACGGTAGGGTGCGTCGACTGCAAATTAAAAATTCCTACGACCAGAACAACCAAGAACATGCTATGGGAGATGGATCATAGATCATTACCACTAGACGCGCAGTGCCGTGAAGCGGAAGTAGAGTTGAGGCCGCGCGTCCGCGTGGATCGTCGCCTCCTCGTCCGATCTCCCTCGAACAGCCGGTCGTCCGATCCCACGTACAAGTTCGCCGGAGCGGCGCAAGTGCACCGCCTCTTATGGCATCCGCGTGTGCAGGAGAAACACCATGCAGTGGACTGCTAGGTCTGACCACACAGTCGGCGGTGAGTGGAGGTGGCTATTCGCAACACATCCAAACCCTAGTGACAGCGCCGAAGCGATCAGCCGCATGAGTGTGCCGCACCTCCACTTTATATAGGCGTCCGTCGCGGGCTCAACACTTGGGCCTCGCACGGACCCTAAAGCCCAAAGTCTACTCGGTCACGTTCCAAGTCCAGTTCAGATCACATCCGACCAGTGTCCTATGAACCGACCTTGTAGATTCCTTCCCTTAAGCGCGCGACCCCTTAGGTTCAAGTCGGCTTGGTCGCAGTTCGGATCACCTCTGAACTGCATGGTTGGTAGCGGCCTCTAGCAAGGCATGCCGAACACCAAGCAGACTATGAAGCTGGTTAGGCGAACCTGTACAATGTGTCACACTTCTGTTCCCTTTGCCTCACGATATATGTTGTCGGGCTAAAGGCAAGACTGTCATCCTTGTGCTAGCCCGACCTCTTTCTCATTCCAGTGATACCGACCATAGACCGATTATCTCATAATCCTTGTCGCATGGCCATGCTTATCCTAGTCGGATCACACGAGGGGCCTAGAGTATATCTCTCCTGATCGGAGGGGCAGATCCCATCTTGCTCGACCATGTCTCGCAGCATGGGACTGGACAAACCCGAAACCTACCTTTGTAACTACCCAGTCATGGAGTAGCGTTTGGTCGGCCCAAAGCAAGTCTGTCACCATCCCGAGTACATGCGTTAGCTCAGGTCTTAGGACATAGAACGTATGCTGTACTAGAGACTCACAGATGACATATCGCTGTGTCTCATAGTTGGGTCTGTCCGACTCGGACCTTATCTCGACTCGAATCCGACTACGTCGAATACGACCAGACCTTTCCAACTCCATATTATCCGATTAGCATCCAATGCTCCATGGCTAGTGACACCGAGCCACTGACCGTGACATATGCTAGTCTAGTCGGTTGCGCGTCCACACAGCCCTTTCGACTAGGGACCTTTTAGGACAGTCATCATACAATGCATAGTCCCACAAACAAGTCACGTACTTGCTGATACACGTTATTGATAATGTCCAAGGACTATCTTTATTCATAAACACATAGGAAATATCATCATACATGATTGCCTCTAGGGCATATCTCCAACAGTTGCGGTGAAAGTGACTTGGTAAATATTCCCTCTTTGTGCGTGCTTTGTCAAATATTTCCTCTTTTTTCCACATGTTGATGATGATGTGTTGCTTGTTTTAGAGAATGATTGCACAAGATGGTTGAACTAGAGGAGAAGAAGGCCTCGGCCGACGAGAGGAAGATGGTTGAGGAGAGGGCACTCAAGTTTATGTTTATGGACACATCAACTCTTGATGCCAAGGCAAAGGCATATGTTGAACTTTGTCGCGATGAAATGGTCATGAAGAAGCAAATGCTCATGAGGCAAATGATGACGGGAGGAGGCATGGGAGGAGGCATGGGAGGTGCCATGGGAGGAGGCATGGGAGATGCCATGGGAGGAGGCATGGGAGGTGCCATGGAAGGAGGCATGGGAGGTGCCATGGGAGGAGGCATGGGAGGTGCCATGGGAGGTGCCATGGGTGGTTACATGAACATGATGGGAGGAGGCATGAATGGTGCATTTGGCGGAAACATGGGAGGTGGCTTCGATGGGACCATGGAAGGTGACTTTAGCGGCATGGGAGGTGGCTTTGGTGGCATGGGAGGTGGCTTTGGCGACAACATGATGGGTGGCTTGGGAGGTGGCTATGGCGGCAACATGAGTGGCGTTGGAGTTGGCTTCGTCGGCAACATGACTGGTATGGGACGCAATGAAGAGGCTTCCGGTGATGCTCACGGCAACGAGAGTTCACCGCTTGTTGAGAACGTCGACAAAGACGGTGGTGAAGATGATGATCCTACCACGGTTCACAAGGCCGGTGGTGTTGATGACCCGCCTGAGTAATATTCATGTACATTTCAATTTCTAGGGCGAAAAACTTTGATTGAGACGATGCTCTTTTGGTAGAGGGATTTGATACTATGATGGTGATGCACTTTTGATTGAAACTATGATGATGATGCACTTTATTTTCAAATTTTTGATGCTAGTTCAATGCAAAACCGTGGCTGAACAGTGGCTGGCAGCAGCCGCACGACTGTTTTCAGATTTTTACATCTTTGGTTTGGACCATCTATTGGAGTTGCTCTTTTGGACCATCAATTTGGACCATCTGTTGGAGTTGAACGTTTTTCGGAGCTCCAAAATGCACTTTTTGGCGGTCCAAATTTAACATCTCCGGTTGGACCGCCAAAATTTAGGGACTGAGCTCAAGTGACTTCACTTGGTGAAGTCACGTTGCAACTTTAGGCTCTTCATCTCCATCCAAAACAGATCCAATGGTCCATATCACACAAAGGCAAAAGCCCTCAGCACTTAGCAGTTTTGGACGAGTGCAGGCTGAAGAAAATAGTTCGTGGGAATTTGCTTCATGCTCCCACGCCGCGTCGACATCTCGGACAGGGAGACGGCGCTGCTCTGCCGCATCGGAGAGGAAGGGTGTCGGTGTCAAAACCGGCGGATCTCGGGTAGGGGGTCCCGAACTGTGCGTCTAGGCGGATGGTAACAGGAGACAAGGGACACGATGTTTTTACCCAGGTTCGGGCCCTCTCGATGGAGGTAAAACCCTACTCCTGCTTGATTAATATTGATGATATGGGTAGTACAAGAGTGGATCTACCACGAGATCAAGGAGGCTAAACCCTAGAAGCTAGCCTATGGTATGATTGTTGTAATGGTTGTTCGTCCTATGGACTAAAACCCTCCGGTTTATATAGACATTGGAGAGGGCTAGGGTTACACAGAGTCGGTTACAATGGTAGGAGATCTACATATCCGTATTGCCAAGATTGCCTTCCACGCCAAGGAAAGTCCCATCCGGACACGGGACAAAGTCTTCAATCTTGTATCTTCATAGTCTTGGAGTCCGGCCGATGATGATAGTCCGGCTATCCGGACACCCCCTAGTCCAGGACTCCCTCAGTAGCCCCTGAACCAGGCTTCAATGACGACGAGTCCGGCGCGCATATTGTCTTCGGCATTGCAAGGCGGGTTCTTCCTCTGAATAATTCATAGAAGATTGTGAACACCAGGATAGTGTCCGGCTCTGTAAAATAAATTCCACATACAACCGTAGAGAGAATAATATGTACACAAGTTCAATCTGCTAACGTATTTTGTGGTATGACGTCACACCACTACCAAGCCTCTACTTGAATCGTTTTTATTATACCACCTCAGCGCGTTTAGCGAAGCGGTTTCCTTGGCACGTCTTGTCGAAGTAGAGATCGTGTTCCCCTTATTCCGGGATTCCCATCAATACGGACGTGGGTAACCCAACCGTGCCTGTTGCCATGCCTCCTCTATCGAAGGTGAGTCCCAAACGGTCACGGGGACGGCTCTTGGTATTCTCCCTCTTTATAATGAGACCAAGGCTCGTTTCTTTTCTTCAATCCTCAATCGAATCTACCCCTCGCCCCGAGTTCCAACACCCAGAGCCCCAGATTCGAGCGCCTCGCACCTTCAACAATGTCCGGCTCCGACCTACAGGGCCGGTGGATGCCCTCCTCCGTCACGGAAGAGGACGTGCTAAAGCTGAGAGAAGCCAGGTACCTGACCTACGAGAGTTCGCATAGGTTGCCCGCGAAAGGGCAAGTCATTCCTACTCCCGAGCCCGGCGAGAGCGTCGTGTTTGTGTCCCACCTCCGTCGGGGTTTAGGCTTCCCGATGGATCCTTTTGTGAGAGGGCTCATGTTTTACTATGGGTTGGAATTCCACGACTTGGCTCCGGAGTCCATCCTCCACATCTCATCATTCATTGTTGTCTGCGAAGCCTTCCTCCGCACTACCCCTCACTTCGGTTTGTGGCTCAAAACCTTTAACGTGGAGCCGAAGATAATCGAGGGGCGTCAAGCAGAGTGCGGCGGGGCAGTTGTAAGCAAGAGGGCCGATGCTCCATGGCCCGAGGGCTCTTTCCAGGAGGAGCTTGGCTTGTGGCAACAGGAGTGGTTCTATATTATCGCTCCCAGGGGCAGCAGGCAGAAGCCGCCGCCCGTCTTTCGCTCGGGCCCTCCACAATGGCTGATGTCATGGGTCAACCAAGGGCTTAACTGGGGGCCGTCAAAGGACGTACCCCTATTGTAGGGCTGGATTTGAGACCTCCAAGAGAGGGAGATCAATCTGGTCATAGTGATGCAGGTTATGCTGATTCAGCGTCTTCTGCCCTGCAAATGTCGCCCCCTCCGCCTGTGGGAATTCAATCCAGAGGGGCCACGAGCTCTCCAACACTTCATGGGTACGACGCCCGTGGAAATGTACAAAGTGTTCTTCGGATCAGAAGAAGTGTGTCCGGAATTGACCGAGGATGCCGGCCTAAGCTGCAATCGCCCGGATGCTCAAGTAAGTAGCCCTGTGTCCGGACGTACCGTTTGTTTGCATATTCTTGGATTTGCCTTTTAACCAACCGCCCTTTGAATAGGAGTGGATAGCGCAAGCAAAACTGATACGGTGTCCGGCCCCCCTCCCAGAGACCACGCCGGATCCGGTGTTGGTCAAGATGCTGGAGGTTGCGCCTCTAGAGGAGGGCGAAGGGGAAAACAGAGAAACTACCGCCTCTACTAAGGAAGCTTTGGAGAAAGGGGGGATCGAGAATCCTTCCCTCCATGGGGAGAAGAGGACCGCTTCCGAAGACCCGGAGGCCAAGGCCTCAAAGTGGGGGAAGAAATCTTCACCAGAGGGTCCTACGCCGGGGGAGGCCCCGGCCGCACTATCTCCCCCAAGGAATCAGCTCTCGAGCGAGCCGTAAGTAGAAAAGGGGAGTATTGTAACAAGGGATGTCCCTATTTTTGCTTCTGAGGATAACCGAAGTTTTTACTGTAGTTCGGATGTCCGTCCTTCTCAGCTGAGCTCGTCTTCGTGGGACCTTCGTCCGGAGATGATGGAGAGCGAGACGCCTCCATCTGTCGCACCGTCGGGTGGGGTGGACGACCCTGAGGTCTCATCGCGGAGGGTGTCCCCAGGTCCGGCAAGGCCAGAGAGTTCGGCACCAGCTGGTGTACGGACGGGGGAGCTGAAGGATCTGCTTGAGAGGGCGTCTATCTCAGAAGGTCACCGTACATTGATGAGTATGGTGATTGAAAGAATTTCATCCGCCGAGGGCGGGTTGCATGATGCCGTCAGAAGTTTGCTGGCGGGGTTTGAGGTACGTAAAAATGACATACCTTTTGACAGTTTTGCACATAAAGCGCGCCCTGTATAGATAGTAGCCCCTGAGACTCGGTATGTTGTCGAAAGCGACAGCGTGCCGAGTATCATAATCTCAGGTATTAATTCTTGCCTTTCCTACACAGGTGGCGGATAGTCCGATGGCCAGCCGGACTAATGGAGTTGCCGAACTAAAGCGGTAACTTGACATTGCGGATGCGGACATCGCGCTGGTCAATAAACGACTTGACGAGTCACAAGGTAGGTTGTTTCTCTGCGGTCACCTAGTAAGGGAGCTGATGCCCATTCCTTACAACATGTATGCTTAATGCAGATGGTGCCGCTGCTGTGGAGGACCTTCGGGCAGAGCTTGCTCGAGCCAAGGAGCAGGCCAGAAGGAGTGATGCGGCTGCCTCGAAGGCAACCGAAGAGCTAGAAGCCGAAAGGGCTTCTCATTGCCAAAGTAGGGAGGAGACGGCCGGGATGGCCGTGAAGCTGAAGGCTGTTACCGACCGCTACGAGGTTCTTAAAAAGGAACGCCGAGCGGAGCAAGAACACCTGAAGAAGGCCACCACCGAAGCCAAGGATGCCCGTTCTGCAATGAGGGCTATAAAGGAGGAGCTGCGTCAGGCCGGAGATATTGCGGCTGGCAAGCCCTTTCTGCTGCGCAAGAAGTTCACAGATCAGAAGTATGCTCAGCTTGGCCAGCTGTGGGGTCCGGAGGATCCTTATCTGGATTTGGCGGCGAGTGCGGCGGATGCGGTTGTGCATTTCCGAAGCCAAAAGGATCACGAGACAGAAGAGCTTTTTTGGTCTCAATTCCACAGTCTGGAGCGTTCACTTCCGTTGACTGATCGGTTGGCTGAGTGGGCTGAGCTGAATAGATTGTCCGGATTGGCCATGACAGATGTAGTGACTCATCTGTGGCCGGATAAGCCCAAGCCGAAGAGTTATTTTGGCTTATTGCAGCAATTCCTTGGGGCGGTGCCGCATATCAAGGCGGTGAAGCGGTCGGCATGCATAGAGGGTGCACGGATGGCCCTCGCCCGTGTGAAGACATATTGGACGGAGATGGATGCCACCGCTATTGCAACCCGGGGTTCAGACGAAAGCCGGTTACCCGCCAAGCACTATTTTGGAGAAGTTCTGTAGGGTGCTCGTGTAATAGAGTCGCAGTGCTCAAAAAATGTCATGTTCAAATGATCTTTATGATTTGTAAAACGATATTCATAATATAAGTGCTTTTTATACTTGTGCGTTCAAGTATTGAAATATCTCCTGTGCGGCCGTTAATGTATACTTGTGTATAACCTGGAAGATGGCAGTCTTCGGCTTCAGCCCCCACGCACATGGTGCGGGGGTGTTTGCAAAATAGCGCATTTTCACACTTAATCCAACGTCTTGGTCCTGTGAAGGAGGTGGTAGCGTAGCAAACGAGGCAACCGGACTATAATGCTTTATCACTTTCACTTAGCCATAGGAGTTCGAAGGTGGGGCTACGATATAGCCCCTAGGGGCACCGCGCTCTCCGAATTCGGGGCGCGTATGTGTCTGACCGGGAAATGGTCCTTCGTCAAAGCGGAGGAATTCTAGACATTCCGGTAGTCGATTGAGTGGTTGACCAGTCTCTCGTTGTATCATGACAGTCAGTTTTCTGCTTTCTCTACTGAGGTGCTCGCCCGGCCGAACCGGGGCACAATCGCAGTAGTTCTCCTGGTGCCGCGTTAGCCGGTGATACGGAACGTAAGGCAGCAAAACACAGGAGACGGGCAAACCCAACATTTGACCAAAGACATGATTCGGAGCTGATGCATATAAGGCCTAACTCGAGACGCCTCAAACACTCCCTAAGGTATTCGGTCTTTATGATGACGGGCAGAACAATGCCCTAAGCCCCTAGTGTCCAGGTACGGGCAAAAATTTCTGACGCGGCCGATGCCAAAACGCCAGCCTCCTCATCGGTTATGGTGGAAACCCGGGGGATGTGAATCAACAAGAGACAGTAAGAAAGGTTTACGCAGGGTCTTAATCTGAAAAGAATCCTCGCGACGGGTCCCTGCTGCACGTCTGCGCCTGTTTCTCCGTTCTGCTGTATCCTGGACAGGTGTAGCACGCTGTTCATCTGTAAAAGAGAGGAACTTAGTTTGAAGAGAAATCGTGCGAAAAATGTAATGAAAACAAAGTATGAATGAATGAATAAAGTTGAGCTTTTATTGGCTCTTATTGTTCATACGCACAGCCCCTTGTGAAGGGGTATGCGGATAGGGAGCCCCTAGTTTATTTATGCCGGACTCGCCTAGCCGTGTCCGGGGTCTTGAACGACCTTTTAATGAGATGATGCCGCGTGGACCGGGCATTTTAAGTGTAAGAGACGCGTAGTGCGGTATTGCGTTAAAGCGGGCGAAAGCTTTACGTCCCAATAATGCTTGATGGCTACTTTTGAATGGGGCGACATGGAAGATTAGCTTTTCGCAACGGAAGTTGTCGGGTGATCCGAACACAACTTCTAGTAGTAAGGAGCCCGTGCACTTGGCGTAAGGGCCTGGCGTCACTCCTTTGAAGGAAGTGCGGCTATGGCGAATTTTAGTAGGGTCTATCCCCAACTTGCGGATTGTGTCCGGATATAGCATGTTTAAATCGCTGCCGCCATCCATTAGGACTTGTGTAAATTGTAGTCCGTCGATTATAGGATCCAATATCAGAGCAGTCCATCCTGCATTTCGAATACTTCTGGAATAATCCAGGTGGTCGAAAGTAATTGGTTTTAACATCCAATCTCGGGATTCCGCTGGGGTGGACCGTGCGACGCGTACTTTAGCGGGTGCCGCACTATTGTTCTGTGTTATCAAGTTTACTGTTTTGACTTCTTGCGGGAAAGTCTTTTGTTTTCCGGTGCTCTGCTGGTGGGGTTCGTCATCGTCCTCGCTTGGCGTGTCGAGCCCCTTGTGTTCAGCGTTGAGTCGGCCGGACTGCTTGAAGACCTAACAATCTCGGTGGGTGTGGTTTGCAGGCTTCCCGGAGGTACTGTGGATTTGACATATCCGATCCAAAATTTTGTTCAGGTTGGATAGCTCATCACTGTTGTCCTTAAGAGGCAGTGTTTTGTTGTTCGGCCGCGAGCTTTTGAATCCGGCGTTGACCACCATGTTCTTTGGGCCATTTTCTTTATTTCGGCGCTGATCTTTCCTGCGTCGTGATTTTCCATTTCCATCTCTGATCTCGGATGTACTCGGGTCGCTGGTGCTGCATCTTGCCAGCCAGCTATCTTCCCCCGCGCAAAAGCGGGTCATGAGGCTCGTTAGTGCGGCCATTGTTCTTGGCTTTTCCTGGCCGAGGTGTCTGGCGAGCCATTCGTCTCGGACATTATGTTTAAAAGCTGATAAAGCTTCGGCGTCCGGACAGTCGACTATTTGGTTCTTTTTGGTGAGGAACCTGTTCCAGAATTTGCGCTCTGACTCTCCGGGCTGTTGAGTTATGTGACTTAAATCGTCTGCATCCGGAGGGCGGACATAAGTCCCCTGAAAATTTGCTCTAAACGCGTCCTCGAGTTGTTCCCAACTTCCAATGGTATTTTCTGGAAGGCTTTTGAGCCAATGCCGAGCTGGCCCTTTGAGCTTGAGGGGTAGATATTTTATGGCGTGGAGATCGTCTCCTCTAGCCATGTGTATGTGTAGGATGTAATCCTCAATCCAGACTCCGGGGTCTGTCGTTCCGTCGTATGCCTCTATGTTTACGGGCTTGAATCCCGCTGGAAATTCATGATCCAGCACCTCATCAGTGAAACATAGTGGGTGTGCGGCGCCTCTATATTTAGGTGTGCCGTTATCTTCGAGCACTCGCGTGTTGTGTTGCTTCCTGGTGCCCTCTTTTTTGGCCCGTAAATGGACCTGACCGGGCCATCCTTTTGGCGGGCATCTTTATGTGTGTCATGTGCCGGCTTGTGTGCGGCGCCGCTTGCCGCTCTTGGCCTGTCATCTGGTCGTCTATCCGGCCAGGCGGCCTCTTTGCTTTTTGATTGTGGTGGCTCTACGGCCTCCTTGTCGAATTCGGGCAGCAGCTTGCGCTTCGGGTAGCTCTTTGCCTGGTGACTATTGCCGTATTTGTCTACGGTTTTGAGTACTTTGCTCCACCTCATCCAGAGTACGTCTTCCGCTGTTTTGAGCTTCCGTTTCTGCTTCTTCAAACTTCTAGCAGTGGCGACGGGCCTTTTGTGAAGGTTCTTATGCTCCGGTGGTGTATCCGGTGTGAGATCGTCTCGACTGTTGTTTTCGCCGAGGATGGGTTGGTTGTCCGATTCATCCTGTTCGGATGGTTGCTTGGTTGCATGTTTGTCGTCCACTGGTTTGCCCTGCTCTACGGCTGGGTCATTATGGGTGCTGTTGTTGTCGAGGTGGGACTTCGGGTGGCGCTTGCGTCGCCGTTTTGGTTGTTTTTCGGGGGAATTATCCTTCGCCGCGTCCCGTCGTTCCTCGTTATCGCTTCCTTTTGGTGTGTCCACCATGTATATGTCATGAGTTGAGGTGGTCTTCCAGTGCCCCGTAGGCGCTGGTTCTTGGTCGTCTCCGGCATCGTCGTCCATACCGTCAATGTCTTCGGAGTCGTAGTCTAGCATGTCGGTTAGATCGTCGACAGTGCTACTAAGTGGGTGGTGGGTGGGCTTTGAATTTCTTCGTCGTCCGCATCCCAATCGTCCTGACCGCAGTTTGGCCAGGGCTCTCCTGACAACAAGAGATACTTTAGCGAACTCAGAATATCGCCGAAAGGCGAGTGCTGAAAGATGTTCGCGGCGGTGAACTCCATGATCGGCGCCCAATCGGATTCGATTGGTAGGGGCGCAGGAGGTTCGGAGTCCAGCGAGGAGTCCGGCACCTCGGAGTCACGAGCTTTACAAGGGGCAAGGTTAGTATTTGGCTCCATCGTCGTAGAAGTTGCAGCCCCCGAGGCGGTGTCTAGCCACCCGTCCTCGATCTGCGCAGTCGGCTCCAAACTAAGGGTCGGAGCGGACTCATGCGCGGCCTCCAAGGCACTATCCGGCAGCAGAGCTAAATCATGCCCATCGTGACAGTGCGGCGCGCTCGGCTGTGGCTCGAATCCGTCGAAGATCAAGTCTCCGCGGATGTCAGCCGTGAAGTTTAGACTTCCAAATCTGACATGGCGGCCAGGGGCGTAGCTTTCGATCTGCTCCAGATGGCCAAGCGAATTGGCCCGCAGTGCAAAGCCGCCGAATACGAAGATCTGTCCGGGGAGAAAAGTCTCACCCTGGACTGCATCGTTACTGATGATCGAAGGAGCCATCAAGCCTACTAGTGACGACACAGAGGAACTCTCAATGAAAGCACCAATGTCGATGTCAAAACCGGCAGATCTTGGGTAGGGGGTCCCGAACTGTGCGTCTAGGCGGATGGTAACATGAGACAAGGGACACGATGTTTTTACCCAGGTTCGGGCCCTCTCTATGGAGGTAAAACCCTACTCCTGCTTGATTAATATTGATGATATGGGTAGTACAAGAGTGGATCTACCACGAGATCAAGGAGGCTAAACCCTAGAAGCTAGCCTATGTTATGATTGTTGTAATGGTTGTTCGTCCTACGGACTAAAACCCTCGGGTTTATATAGACACCGGATACGGCTAGGGTTACACAGAGTCGGTTACAATGGTAGGAGATCTACATATCCGTATTGCCAAGCTTGCCTTCCACGCCAAGGAAAGTCCCATTCGGACACGGGACGAAGTCTTCAATCTTGTATCTTCATAGTCTTGGAGTCCGGCCGATGATGATAGTCCGGCTATCCGGACACCCCCTAGTCCAGGACTCCCTCAAAGGGGAACCGCACCACACCGCATCATCTGGGAGAGAGTGTTGGGGAACGTAGTAATTTCAAAAAAAATCCTACGCACATGCAAGATCATGGTGATGACATAGCAACAAGAGGGGAGAGTGTTGTCCACGTACCCTCGTAGACCGTAAGCGGAAGCGTTATGACAACGCGGTTGATGTAGTCGTACGTGTTCACGATCCGACCGATCCAAGTACCGAACGTACGGCACCTCCGAGTTCAGCACACGTTCAGCTCGATGACGATCCCCGGGCTCCGATCCAGCAAAGCGTCGGGGATGAGTTCCGTCAGCACGACAGCGTGGTGACGATGATGATGCTCTACCGGCGCAGGGCTTTGCCTAAACTCCGCGACGATATGACCGAGGTGGAATATGGTGGAGGGGGGCACCGCACACGGCTAAGGAACGATCTGTAGATCAACTTGTGTGTTCTGGGGTGCCCCCTGCCCCCGTATATAAAGGAGTGGAGGAGGGGAGGGCCGGCCTCTCTATGGAGCGCCCTAGGGGAGTCCTACTCCCACCGGGAGTAGGATTCCTCCTTTCCTAGTCCAACTAGGAGTCCTTCCAAGTAGTAGGAGTATGAGAAAAGGAAGGGGAAGAGGGAAGAGAAGGAAGGAGGGGGCGCCACCCCTCCCCCTAGTCCAATTCGGACTAGTCAATGGGGGGGCGCGCGGCCTGCCTCTCCCTCTCCCCTAAAGCCCAAAAAGGCCCATATACTTCTTCCCCCGTATTCCCGTAACTCCCCAGTACTCCGAAAAATACCCGAATCACTCGGAACCTTTCCGAACTCCGAATATAGTCGTCCAATATATCGAGCTTTACGTCTCGACCATTTCGAGACTCCTCGTCATGTCCCTGATCTCATCCGGGACACCAAACTCCTTCGGTACATCAAAACTCATAAAGTCATAATATAACTGTCATCGAAACCTTAAGCGTGCGGACCCTACGGGTTCGACAACTATGTAGACATGACCTAGAACTATTCTCGGTCAATAACCAATAGCGGAACCTGGATGCTTATATTGGCTCCTACATATTCTACAAAGATCTTTATCGGTCAAACCGCATAACAACATACATTGTTCCCTTTGTCATCGGTATGTTACTTGCCCGAGATTCGATCGTCGGTATCCAATACCTAGTTCAATCTCGTTACCGGCAAGTCTCTTTACTCATTACGTAATGCATCATTCCGTAACTAACTCATTAGCTACATTGCTTGCAAGGCTTATAGTGATGTGCATTACCGAGAGAGCCCAGAGATACCTCTCCGACAATCGGAGTGACAAAACCTAATCTCGAAATACGCCAACCCAACATGTACCTTTGGAGACACCTGTAGTACTCCTTTATAATCACCCACTTATGTTGTGACGTTTGGTAGCACCCAAAGTGTTCCTCCGGTAAACGGGAGTTGCATAATCTCATAGTTACAGGAACATGTATAAGTCATGAAGAAGCAATAGCAATATACTAAACGATCAAGTGCTAGGCTAACGGAATGGGTCATGTCAATCACATCATTCTCCTAATGATGTGATCCTGTTAATCAAATGACAACTCTTTTGTCCATGGCTAGGAAACATAACCATCTTTGATAAACGAGCTAGTCAAGTAGAGGCATACTAGTGACACTTGTTTGTCTATGTATTCACACATGTATTATGTTTCCAGTTAATACAATTCTAGCATGAATAATAAACATTTATCATGAAATAAGGAAATAAATAATAACTTTATTATTGCCTCTAGGGCATATTTCCTTCAGTCTCCCACTTGCACTAGAGTCAATAATCTAGTTTACATCGCCATGTGATTTAACATCAATATTCATATCTGTATATGATTAACACACATAGTTCACATCGTCACGTGACCGACACCCAAAAGGGTTTACTAGAGTCAATAATCTAGTTCACATCGCTATGTGATTAACACCCAAAGAGTACTAAGGGGTGATCATGTTTTGCTCGTGAGAGAAGCTTAGTCAACGGGTCTGTCACATTTAGAGCCGTATGTACTTTGTAAATATTCTATGTCTACAATGATTTGCGCTGAGCTACTCTAGCTAATTGCTCCCACTTTCAATATGTATCCAGATTGAGACTTAGAGTCATCTGGATCGGTGTGAAAGCTTGCACCGATGTAACTCTTTACGACGGGCTCTTTTATCACCTCCATAATCGAGAAATATTTCCTTAGTCCTCACTAAGGATATTCTTGACCAATGTCCAGTGATCTACTCCTAGATCACTATTGTACTCCCTTGCCAAATTCAGGGTAAGGTATACAATAGTTCTGGTACATAACATAGCATACTTTATAGAACCTATGACTGAAGCATAGGGAATGACTTTCATTCTCTTTCTATTTTCTGCCGTGGTCGGGATTTGAGTCTTACTCAATTTCATACCTTTGCAACACAGGCAAGAACTCTTTCTTTGACTGTTCCATTTTGAACTACTTCAAAATCTTGTCAAGGTATGTACTCATTGAAAATCTTATCAAGCGTCTTGATCTATCTCAATAGATCTTGATGCTCAATATGTAAGTAGCTTTACTGAGGTCTTTCTTTTAAAGAACTCCTTTCAAACACTCCTTTATGCTTTGCAGAATAATTCTACATTATTTCCGATCAACAATATGTCATTCACATATACTTATCAGAAATGCTGTAGTGCTCCCACTCACTTTCTTGTAAATACAGGTTTCACCGTAAGTCTGTATAAAACTATATGCTTTGATCAACTTATCAAAGCGTATATTCCAACACTGAGATGATTGCACCAGTCCATAGAAGGATTGACAAAACCTTCTGGTTGCATCATATACAACTCTTCTTTAAGAAAACCATTAAGGAATGCAGTTTTGACATCCATTTGCCAGATTTCATAAAATGTGACAATTGCTAACATGATTCAGACAGACTTGAGCATCGCTACAGTTGAGAAAATCTCATTGTAGTTAACACCTTGAACTTGTCGAAAACCTTTTTGCGACAAGCCGAGCTTTGTAGATAGTGACACTACTATCAGCATCTGTCTTCCTCTTGAAGATCCATTTATACAATATGGCTTGTCGATCATCGGGCAACTCCACCAAAGTCCACACTTTGTTCTCATACATGGATCCCATCTCAGATTTCATGGCCTCAAGCCATTTCGCGGAATCTGGGCTCATCATCGCTTCCTCATAGTTTGTAGGTTCATCATGGTCTAGTAACATGACTTCCAGAACAGGATTACCGTACCACTCTGGTGCGGACTGTAATTTGGAAGACCTAAGAGGTTTTGTAGTAACTGGATCTAAAGTTTCATGATCATCATCATTAGCTTCCTCACTAATTGGTGTAGGAATCACTGGAACTGATTTCTGTGATGAACTACTTTCCAATTTGGGAGAAGGTACAAATTACCTTACCAAGCTCTACTTTCCTCCCACTCACTTCTTTCGAGAGAAACTCCTTCTCTAGAAAGGATCCATTCTTAGCAACGAATGTTTTGCCTTCGGATCTGTGATAGAAGGAGTACCCAACATTTTCTTTTGGGTATTCTATGAAGACGCACTTCTCCGATTTGGGTTTGAGCTTATCAGGTTGAAAACCTTTTTCATATAAGCATCGCAACTCCAAACTTTAAGAAACGACAGCTTAGGTTTACTGCTAAACCATAGTTCATACGGTGTCGTCTCAACGGATTTAGATGGTGCCCTTTTAACGTGAATGCAGCTGTCTCTAATGCATAACCCCAAAACAATAGTGGTAAATCAGTAAGAGACATCATAGGTCGCACCATATCCAATAAAGTGCGGTTACGACGTTCGGACACACCATAATGTTGTGGTGTTCCAGGTGACGTGAGCTGTGAAACTACTCCACATTGTTTTAATTGAAGACCAAACTCGTAACTCAAATATTCGTCTCCGCGATCAGATCACAGAATTTTTATTTTCTTGTTACGATGATTTTTCCACTTCACTCTGAAATTCTTTGAACCTTTCAACTATTTCAGACTTATGTTTCATCAAGTAGATATACCCATATCTGCTCAAATCATCTTGTGAAGGTCAGAAAATAATGATACTTGCCACGAGCATCAACACTCATTGGATCGCATACATCAGTATGTATTATTTCCAATAAGTCAGTAGCTTGTTCCATTGTTCCGAAGAACGGAGTTTTAGTCATCTTGCCCAAACGGCACGGTTCGCAAGCATCAAATGATTCATAACCAAGTGATTTCGAAAATCCATCTTTATGGAGTTTCTTCATGCGCTTTACACCAATATGACCCAAACGGCAGTGCCACAAATAAGTCGCACTATCATTATTAACTTTGCATCTTTTGGCATCAATATTATGAATATGTGTATCGCTACGATCAAGATCCAACAAACTATTTTCATTGGGTGTATGATCATTGAAGGTTTTATTCATGTAAACAGAACAATAATTATTCTCTGACTTTAAATGAATAACCGTATTGCAATAAACATGATCAAATCATATTCATGCTCAACGCAAACGCTAAATAACATTTATTTAGGTTTAACACTAATCCCGAAAGTATAGGGAGTGTGCGATGATGATCATATCAATCTTGGAACTACTTCCAACACTCATCGTCACTTCTCCTTCAACTAGTCTCAGTTTATTCTGTAACTCCTGTTTCGAGTTACTAATCTTAGCAACCGAGCAAGTATCAAATACTCAGGGGCTACTATAAACACTAGTAAGGCACACATCAATAACCTGTATATCAAATATACCCTTGTTCACTTTGCCATCCTTCTTATCCACCAAATATTCAGGGCATTTCCGCTTCCAGTGACCATTTCCTTTGCAGTGTAATCACTCAGTTTCAGGCTTTGGTCCAGCTTTGGGCTTCTTCGCGGGAGTGACAACTTGCTTGTCATTCTACTTGAAGTTCCCTTTCTTTCCCTTTGCCCTTTTTCTTGAAACTAGTGGTCTTGTCAATCATCAACACTTGATGCTCTTTCTTGATTTCTACCTTCATTGATTTCAACATCGCGAAGAGCTCAGGAATCATTTTTGTCATCCTTTGCATACTATAGTTCATCACGAAGTTCTACTAACTTGGTGATGGTGAATAGAGAATTATGTCAATCACTATCTTATCTGGAAGATTAACTCCCACTTGATTCAAGCGATTGAAGTATCTGAGCACATGCTCACTAGTTGAGCGATTCTCCTCCATCTTTTAGCTATAGAACTTGTTGGAGACTTCATATCTCTCAACTCGGGTATTTGCTTTGAAATATTAACTTCAATTCCTGGAACATCTCATATGGTCCATGACGTTCAAAACATCTTTGAAGTCCCGATTCTAAGCCATTAAGCATGGTGCACTGTAGCGACCAGACCTCAAACAGTCT
Source organism: Triticum dicoccoides (assembly GCF_002162155.2). NCBI lineage: Eukaryota > Viridiplantae > Streptophyta > Magnoliopsida > Poales > Poaceae > Triticum > Triticum dicoccoides. Next base: position 326,610,366 of record NC_041381.1, read on the forward strand.
GATCTCTGTGCTCAGTGTCATCCCTGGATCAGTAATGCTGACACCACACAGTACTTGGAGGATTTATAACAGAGTAGCAATCACACACTTATTACATCGAATGTCTCAAAAGAGAACTTACCGAAATAAATATGGCTTAAGGCCATCTAAAACGATAACAACGGAAGGCTTGGAAGATACGTGAGTCCATAAACTCCAACGGCATCACTGAGTATAGAACCACGACCTAAAAGCACCTTACTCGTCGTCTGAAAAGTCTGCAACATGAAACGTTGCAGCCTGAAAACGGGTCAGCACATGGAATATGCTGGCAATGTAACACATAGAGAATAACAATGGAGATAGGCTATACTACATGCATATTTGGCTGGTGGTAAAGCTCTATGGTTACAGTTTTTGCGAAAAGCCAATTTTTCCCTACTGCAAAGGAATAAATTTATTTAACTATCATGGTGGTTGTTAAACATTGAGAATGGTTGACAGCATTCTCAATCCCAATTAAAAAGTACTCATTAAATCCTAACAGTATTAATTAAAGTAACAGGATGAGATTCACAGGAAAATCAAGTACTAGATACTCAAGATGTCCATAACCGGGGACACGGCTAACCATGATTAGTTTATACACTCTGCAGAGGTTTGCGCACTTTTCCCACAAGACTCGATCGCCTCCGTTTGATTCCTCGCACTACATGATGTTTGAGAAACGGATGACCGAGACATAGTCTTTCGGAAGCACTAGCACCTTACATGTGGGTAGACCGGTACACCTACATTCCCCTACATCTGCTAGTCTACCCATAAGAGTTCGCACAACTTAGTCAACTATGCCAGAGCCCATAATGGCTTGTGGCTGCACACGTAAGTTTCTAGTTTAAATAATCTCATGATCCCTTTGAGCCTGGGTGGCGGTCCGAAGAAATACAGGCAAGTCCTGCTAGAAAACAGGCGCCTTAATCCACCTAGATGTGTATTCAAGTTGCCACCTTAAATAAACCATTAATTAACAATCTCACATCTGTCATGGATATTCACTCACCCAATCCACGTCTACTAGCATAGCATGTCATAATAAGCAAACGTAGAAGTAACTCCCAAAGGTTTGATAAGAAAACAGGTAATAGGTACTACCTCAATCTACTTCCCATCCCACAATTTAATTAGATCCTAATCATGCAATGTTTGAGGATAGATCTAATGCATAAAAACTGGGTAGTAGAAAGGTATGATCAAGTGTTACTTGCCTTGCTGATGATCCGCGAAACCTAATGTCGATGTCAAAACCGGCGGATCTCGGGTAGGGGGTCCCGAACTGTGCGTGTAGGCAGATGGTAACAGGAGGCAAGGGACACGATGTTTTACCCAGGTTCGGGCCCTCTTGATGGAGGCAAAACCCTACATCCTGCTTGATTAATATTGATGATGTGTATTACAAGAGTGGATCTACCACGAGATCAAGGAGGCTAAACCCTAGAAGCTAGCCTATGGTATGATTGTTGTAATGGATGTCGTGTCCTATGGACTAAAGCCCCCTGGTTTATATAGACACCGGAGAGGGCTAGGGTTACACAGAGTCGGTTACAATGGTAGGAGATCTACATATCCGTATCGCCAAGCTTGCCTTCCACGCCAAGGAAAGTCCCATCCGGACACGGGACGGAGTCTTCAATCTTGTATCTTCGTAGTCTTGGAGTCCGGCGGACAATGATAGTCCGGCTGTCCGGACACCCCCTAGTCCAGGACTCCCTCAGTAGCCCCTGAACCTGGCTTCAATGACGATGAGTCCGGTGCGCATAATGTTCGGTATTGCAAGGCGGGTTCCTCCTTTGAATAATCCATAGAAGATTGTGAACACCAGGATAGTGTCCGGCTCTGCAAAATAAATTCCACGTTCCACCGTAGAGAGAATAATATATACACAAGTTCAATCTGCTGACGTATTTTGTGGCATGACGTTACACCACTACCAAGCCTTTACTTGAATCGTTTTTTATTATACCACCTCAGCGCGTTTAGCGAAGCGGTTTCCTTGGCACGTCTTGTTGAAGCAGAGATCGTGTTCCCCTTATTCTGGGATTCTCATCAATACGGACGTGGGTAACCCAATCGCGCCATTGATGGTGGCGCTTGGGAGATAAGCGAGTTTTACCAGGCTGGTGGGGACGTATAGTCTTCGTCCGCCTATATAAGGGGATAAGGATCCGCCTTTTCACCTACGCCTTCTTCCTCCTTTGCTTATCCATCTTCGCGCACTCGAGCTCCAGCGCCCAAGTTCGCGCATCTCATCTCAACCTTCTCCGACCATGTCCAGAGTGGGAGGTAAATGGTTGGCCTCCACCGTTAAGGAGGAGCACATCGCCAAGCTGCGCAGCGCCGGATACCTTTCCGGCGACATCGCGCACCGGCTGCCCGACAAGGGGCAGCTCATCCCCACCCCCAGGCCCCATGAGAGGGTCGTATTTCTCCCTCACTTCCTCCGCAGACTGGGCTTTCCACTTCACCCCTTTGTCCGGGGGCTCATGTTCTACTACGGCCTGGATTTCCATGATCTGGCGCCGAACTTCATCCTCAACATCGCGGCGTTCATCGTCGTGTGCGAGGCCTTCCTCTGCATTCAGCCCCACTTCGGCTTGTGGCTCAAGACCTTCAACGTCAAGCCGAAGGTAGTGAAGGGCACGCAGGCGGAGTGCGGAGGTGCCATGTTGGGCAAGATTCCCAACGTCCTCTGGTTCGAAGGGGCCTTCGTGGAATCCGTCAAGGGGTGGCAGTCAGGGTGGTTCTACATCACCGAGCTGCGCGACCCTAAGTGGGCGGCGGCCCCCGAGTTCAGATCTGGCATCCCTGTGCAGCTCACCTCCTGGAAAGAGAAGGGCTTCCTATGGGGTAATTCGAAGGAGCTGACGGGACTCCAAGCCTGTATCCAGAAGCTGGTGAACAAGAAGCTCAGGCTTGTTAATGTGGTCCAAGTCATGCTCGTCCGCCGGATTCTCCCATGCCAAGAACGGGAATTCAACTTGTGGGAGTTTGATCCGGCACAGCACCAGGCGTTGAGCGGACTCTTCGACACGACGTACGAAGGCGCCTGGAGGGTGCTGTTTAAGGGCGCCGAAGCCCCCGCATCCGCGACGGAAGATCGCGGATTTCACTCGCAGCGTCCAGCTGACGAGGTAAGTGATTCTACCCCTTTACGGGACACTTGTTGTTAATAGTTCGACCCTAAGCGGGTTTCAATCTCCCTTTTCCTTTGACAGGAATGGATGAAGAAGGCGGAGCAGCTCATCTGCCCGGCTCCCATGCCAGAAGACCCAGTGGACGCCCGTCTAGCGGGGCTGCTGGTTCCGGCACCGCACGTGGTGCCGGAGAAGAAGGCCAAGAAGGTGGCCACGGGTACTCGAAAGAGTTCCCGTTTTCAGGTGTCCGACGACTCCGAGGCGGATTCCTCCCCCGAGGATGAGGAGGAGGAAGAAGACTCTCCCAGAGGAGGGAGAGAGAAAGAGGAAGGCCTCCCCAGCAGGGGAGGCCGAAGGGTCCAAGAGGGGAAGAACTATTCCCCCGGACAGCTCCGCCAACACCAACGTTGGCGAGGAAGAGTGGCCCTCAAGGGCCAGGCCTCAGGCGAGATCGTAAGTATCTGGATTCCTGAATGATCTACAATTTCTTTTGTGTCACATAGTGTCCTTATAATGCCGCATACTGCCCGCAGTCCGGCCGACGATGATCTCCCTGCTTCGTCGAGCGGGTCGTTGGCTGCATCGGATGTGGATTCCATTCCGACTGCCTCCACCCCTCGCGCCGCTGAGGATGCCGAGGTGGGATCCCGGGAGGGGACCCATCAGGAGGAGGCTCCGGAGGCGCCGCAAGGCAGCCTCCCGGACTTTGCGCCGGACTCTACGCCGGAACCTGCAGTGGTTCCAGAGTCCGGCAGGCGGCCCCTTCGCAAGAAGGGCAAGACCGTGACACTGGCGGCCCCCGTCCAACCGGAGGCGCCGGACAACTTGTTGGAGGCGCTCAAAGGCGCTTCCATCGAGGAAGAACACCGCACTATCATGAGTGCGGTGATTCAGAAGGTTCAGCTCGCCAAGAGCGGGCTGACCGAAGCCTGCAGCAGCCTTCTAACAGGCTTTGAGGTAAGAAGTTAAAATTATGTAATGTAATTCCGCATAGACAGTAGCCCCTGATGCTCGGTTCGGTGTTCGGAAAGAAAAGCCAGACTGAGGATCTAAAGAAGATATACGCAGGGTTGCTAAAAATTATGTCAATATGGGTTTGCAGGCTGCGCTGCTAACCTCTGCCGCACTCACTGCGAAGGTCGGTGCATTGAAGCAGGATCTCGAGCGGTCCGAGCAAGAGCTCGGCCGTGCCAAGAAGCAGCTCGAGGACAAAGAAGGTGAGTAACACCAGTTTGAAAATTTACCTTACAGAAAAGGATTTAGGTTGCAATAAAAATAACAAGGATAACACGGGTACTACAGGGGCCACGAACGAGGTGGCAACCCTGAAGGAAGCTGTGTCCGCGGCCGAACGCAATGCGGCCGCGGAACGGGCAGAGCAAGAGAAGCAGGAGGCGCGGGTGGCGGAGGTGCGGCAAGAGCTCCAGGCTCTCATGGAAAAGCATGAGAGTTTGGAGTGCGACTCAAAGACTCGAGAGTCCGAGCTCGCCTTGGCTCTCGAAAGTGCCAAGTCCGCCAAGGCCGAGGCCCGCAAGGCCCTTCAGGAAGTTGAAGATATGAAGAAAATAGCGGCGGGTAAGGCATTTTTCATGCAAAGCAAGCATGTTAATGTAAACTACCTGACACTTACCTGAATTCGGAGCTCTCCAGGGGCGTTTGCAGATCTACCTCGCAGTGTATCCGATGCCGCCGCATTCTACCGTGGTGAGGAGGGGAGCTCAACAGAGAAGGTCTTCTGGTCTCAGTACGCTGAGGCCGGCCATCCGGTGCCCCCTAGCGACCAGCTGAAGCAGTTGGTCGAGCTCCACAAGGTGGCGGAGGAGGCCATAAAGGGCCTCATAGTCCGGCTGTGGCTTGGAGGGGCCATGCCTGGGAGCTACTTCGGCCTCGTGCGGCGGCTAGTGGATGCGTGCCCCTGGGTGGAGGTCATCAAGCGCTCCGCCTGTATTGAAGGTGCTCGTCGGGCCCTTGCCCGCGCAAAGGTGCACTGGGGCAAGCTGGATGCGGAAAGGCTCATCACTGACGCGCCACCAGCGGGCAAGGAGTATCGTACGCCCGAGATGTACTATAAGACTATCCTGAAGGGTGCCCACAAGATTGCGGATGAGTGCCCCAAAGATGTAATCATTGAGTAAACTCGCTATGTATTATCCTGTGCGCTGAAAACTTTGTTCATATGCGCTAAGCAATGCTTGTTTGATTTAAAATATTACCTTCTGTGCGGCCGTTTATAAAATCTGAGAGATGGCAAGTCGTCGGCTTCAGCCACCAAGCCACGAGTGCTGGGGTGTTCGGGATAAATTTGAGCACTCTTGTTCCCATTTTTGGGTCCATCTAGGGAGGCGCTCAACACAACGAACAAGGCAACCGGACTTAGAATGCTTGAACAGTCTCACTTAGCCATAGAATTCTATAATTTTAAATTTCAGCGAAGCCCCTAGTATTCAGAAGACCGAGTTCTGGGCGCTATCCACGCCTTGGCCGGACATTATCCGGTTCTTCGCTTAACGTGGCATAAGTCTTTAAGGACTCGAAAAGACCTCTCGAACAACGACCAGTCTCTCGCCTTATCATGACAGTCAGTTTTAGCTTTCTCCACTGAGGCGCTCGCCCAGCTCAACCGGGGTGCAATCGCAGTGGTTCTCCCAATGCCACCTTAGCCGACAGAACGGAACGTAAGGTACCAAAACGTGGGAGCCGGGCAAACCCAACTATTGACCCAAGACATGATTCGGAGCCGATTCATATAATGATATAAGTTCGGGTTGCCGCACTTGTGAAAGTGTTCGGACTTATCACACCATAATGCGGGGAACATAAGCCCCTGGTGTATTCGGCCGTACCAAAATATACGGGTGCAGGATGTCATTAGTAAACATATATGTAAAGTAATGCAATAACAGGCAAAAAGTGCTGCATTATTTATTCAAGGGATTCTGCTATGAGTGCGGAATGATACAAATAGTGCGGTAAGCAAGGGATTGGACTAATTAAACATGTCCCCCTCTAGGGGTGGGCTGCGGACTGGTGTATATAATCAAATTTAATGCTCGTAATGGAGACCACCTGAGTGTTCGTCGCAGCCTTCTTTCCTCCCTAGCTGTTGCATCGTGGTTCAGCGGGTTCACCGCTGGACAGGGCCTCTGGTGAATGGAGTCCTGTGTATACAAAGAAAGAAAATAATAAAAAAGAGCGACACACTTGTGAGCCCCTGGTGTGGTCTAGCCGCACTCTGGGTCTGTTGTGGTCGTGCCCTTCCCCCTAAGCCCATGGTATCTCCAGAGCGTAATGATGTACGCGGAGGGTTGGTCTTGCAATTATTCAAGGGCTGGGGTTGGGGCCGCATTGCTACGCGTGCTCGGATCGTGCCAAGTGGTCTTGGTTGATGTTGCTTCGGGCGCGTTTGGCCGTGTCCGGCCGTTTAACAGCCGGACTCAAAAATTGCCTTAAAAGGCTCCTCTGTACTTCTGCCGCGAGAGCCACTGTATGTTCCTCCGTTCGGAGGGACCGTTCCGTATTTCTGTTGACCGTGATGACTCCTCGAGGGCCTGGCATCTTGAGCTTTAGGTATGCGTAATGCGGCACCGCGTTGAACTTTGCGAACGTGGTTCGTCCGAGCAGAGCGTGATAGCCGCTGCGGAACGGGACTATGTCGAAGATTAACTCCTCGCTCCGAAAATTGTCCGGGGATCCGAAGACCACTTCCAGTGTGACTGAGCCTGTACAATTGGCCTCGACACCTGGTATGACGCCTTTGAAGGTCGTCTTTGTCGGTTTAATCCTTGAGGGGCTATGCCCATCTTGCGCACTGTATCCTGATAAAGCAGGTTCAGGCTACTGCCGCCATCCATCAGGACTCTTGTGAGGTGAAATCCATCGACGATTGGGTCTAAAACCAATGTGGCTAATCCACCATGGCGGATACTGGTCGGATTGTCTTTTATATCGAAAGTGATCGGGCAAGAGGACCATGGATTGAACTTAGGGGTGACTGGCTCCATCGCATATACGTCCCTTAGTGCACGCTTCCGCTCCCTCTTGGGTATATGGGTTGCGTATATCATGTTTACCGTCCGCACTTGTGGGGGGAAACCCTTCTGTCCTCTACTGTTCGGCAGTCGGGTCTCTTCCTCATCGTCGCTGTGCAGCCCCTTGTCATTGTTTTCGGCAATTAACTTGCATGCCTGCTTGAATACCCAACAATCTCTGTTGGTGTGATTAGCTGGCTTTTCGGGGGTGCCATGTATCTGGCATGAGCGATCGAGTATTCGGTCCAAATTGGACGGACCCGGAGTGGTTCTTTTGAATGGCTTCTTCCGCTGACCGGGTTTAGAGCCTCGGAATCCGGCATTAACTGCCGTATCCTCCTTGTCGTCGCCGTTAACACGGCGTTTATTTTTGCTTCGACGCGACCTGCCATTGTGGTCCTTAGTGTCCGGACTACCAGCATTTTTACTGAGGTTGTTGCTGCGAGCTAGCCAGCTATCCTCTCCCGCACAGAAGCGGGTCATTAATGATGTGAGGGCTGCCATGGATTTCGGCTTTTCCTGTCCTAGGTGCCGGGCTAGCCACTCGTCGCGGATGTTATGTTTGAAGGCTGCGAGGGCCTCTGCATCCGGACAGTCGACGATTTGATTTTTCTTTGTTAAGAACCGTGTCCAGAATTTCCTGGCCGATTCGTCTGGCTGCTGGATTATGTGGCTTAGGTCATCGGCGTCTGGTGGTCGCACATATGTGCCCTGGAAGTTGTCGAGGAATGCGGCTTCCAGGTCCTCCCAACACCTAATTGACTCTGCGGGCAGGCTGTTAAGCCAATGCCGAGCTGGTCCTTTAAGCTTGAGCGGGAGGTATTTGATGGCGTGGAGATCGTCGCCGCGGGCCATATGGATGTGAAGGAGATAATATTCGATCCAAACCGCGGGGTCTATCATGCCATTGTAGGATTCAATGTTTACGGGTTTAAACCCTTCAGGGATTTGATGATCCATTACTTCGTCAGTGAAGCATAGCGGGTGTGCGGCGCCTCTGTATTGAGCAATATCACGACGTAGCTAAAGGGAGCGTTGCTGCTGTGTTCGGCCCGGCCGGGGTTGTTGTATCCGGCTCGACGATATTCGTCGTGGGTCGTGGGGCGCCCACATGATCCATAGATAGATCTGGATTGTCTTGCTTTGTCCTCCAATATATCTCGCAAGTCCGGCGCGTTCCCTCTTGGCTTCATACTTTTGGAGCGATGCCGGGGTACGGTCTTGGTGGAGGGCCTAGATGCCTCTCTGTCGCGACCACGGGGTGGTCGGTCGGCCGTATTGTGCGCTGGTGATGAAGGTATGTATGCTTCCTCCTCTAATCGGGGGAGCAACTTGCGTTTTGGGTAGCTTTTGGAGGGGCGTTCGAGTTCATACTCTTCGGCCGCGAGGACCTCGGTCCATCTGTCGGCCAGCACGTCTTGATCAGCTTGAAGCTGCTGCTGCTTTTTCTTTAGGCTATTTGCTGTGGCCATTAGCCTGCGTTTGTAACGCTCCTGTTCGACGGGATCCTCGGGCATGACGAATTCATCGTCGTTGAGGCTTGCCTCGTCTTCGGAGGGAGGTATGTAATTATCATCCTCGACCTCTTCGTCTGCCGCTCTCTCATGAGGGCTTGCTTCTGCATCCTCCTGCGCTGAATCTTGCAGGAGGGGATTGTCTTTGGCACTATCTGGGTATTATTATCTCCTGTGCCGGAATCTCCATTCTTGCTGTGGTGGGATTTAGAGCGGCGCCGCTGACGTCGGCGCTTGGGCTATTTCTTTAAGGAATCTTCCTCCGCTGCTTACTCGCCATCCCCATCTTTTGGGGTGTCCACCATGTATATGTCGTATGACGAGGTGGTTTTCCAGTGCCCTGTAGGCGCTGGTTCTTGTTCGTCTCCGGCATCGTCGTCCATACCGTCGATGTCTTCAGAGTCATAGTCTAGCATGTCGGTTAGAACGTCGACAGTGGCTACAAAGTGGATGGTGGGTGGGTCTTGAATTTCTTCATCGTCCGCATCCCAACCATCCTGGCCATAATCCAGCCAGGGCTCTCCGGATAGGGAGAGATGCTTTAGCGAATTTAGGATGTCGCCAAAGGGCGAGTGCTGAAAGATGTCCGCAGCGGTGAACTCCATGATCGGTGCCCAATCGGATTCGATTGGCAGGGGCGCAGGAGGTTCGGAGTCCGGCACCTTGGAGTCACGAGTTTTATAGGGGACAAGGTCAGTGTTCGGCTCCATCGCTGCGGAAGTTGCAGCCCTCGAGGCGGTGTCCAGCCACCGGTCCTCGATCTGGGCGATCGGCTCTGGACTGAGGGCCGGAGCGGATTCGTGTGCGGCCACCAAGGCACTGTCCGGTGGCAGAGCTAAATCATGCCCATCGTGACAGCGCGGCACGCCCAGCTGTGGCTCGAGCCCGTCGAAGATCAAGTCCCCGCGGATGTTGGCCGTGAAGTTTAGGCTTCCAAACCTGACCTGACGGCCAGAGGCGTAGCTTTCGATCTGCTCCAGATGGCCAAGTGAATTAGCCCGCAGTGCGAAGCCGCCGAATACGAAGATCTGTCCGGGGAGAAAAGTCTCACCCTGGACGGCGTAGTTGTTGATTGAAGAAGCCATCGAGCCTATCGGTGACGACACAGAGGAACTCTCAATGAAAGCACCAATGTCGGTGTCAAAACCGGCGGATCTCGGGTAGGGGGTCCCGAACTGTGCGTCTAGGCAGATGGTAACAGGAGGCAAGGGACACGATGTTTTACCCAGGTTCGGGCCCTCTTGATGGAGGTAAAACCCTATGTCCTGCTTGATTAATATTGATGATGTGTATTACAAGAGTGGATCTACCACGAGATCAAGGAGGCTAAACCCTAGAAGCTAGCCTATGGTATGATTGTTGTAATGGATGTTGTGTCCTACGGACTAAAGCCCCCCGGTTTATATAGACACCGGAGAGGGCTAGGGTTACACAGAGTCGGTTACAATGGTAGGAGATCTACATATCCGTATCGCCAAGCTTGCCTTCCACGCCAAGGAAAGTCCCATCCGGACACATGACGGAGTCTTCAATCTTGTATCTTCGTAGTCTTGGAGTCCGGCGGACGATGATAGTCCGGCTGTCCGGACACCCCCTAGTCCAGGACTCCCTCACCTAGAGACTCGAAGTAACAGGCGGCGCACTCCGGGTATTCTATCGCAGACAAACAAACAAGCATACAATAAGTACTCATCTAATGCACAGGTAAAACTCGAACAAAAGATCCAACCAGAATGTTCAACTTAAGAACTCCGGTTTGCAAAAAGAATCAAATCAAATAAAGCAACGAAAGTCAAACGGCGAAAGAAAACAGCTTCGTTTTACTAATCTGGATCTAAGTCAAATTTTACAGAAGCACTAACTTGTTTAAGTAGATTATTCGGAAAGAGGGTTTCGAGACGAAACTCCAGGCGCTTGAATCGCCTGATTCCGATAAACGAGCGAAAAATTATACTAAAACGAAAATCGGATCAGAAATCTCGATCAGAAAATAACCGCGGAAAATCTGAGAAAAAGAAAAACGACGAACGGATTAACGAACGAACGTTCGTTAATTAAACGAATCTGACGGAAGCGTTCGTTAAAACAAACTAACGGACGAACGTCCGCTAATTAACCTAAACCAGAAAAAACCGAAAACTAAAATAAAAACGAATCTAAAAAACCAAAAAAACCGTAAAGAAAACCGCCCGGTTTTAAGAAAACCGGCGGCATGCGGTTCGAGGCGGCGGCGAACCTCGGCGGCGGCGGCGGCGAAGTCCGGCGGGTCCGGCGGCGGCGGCGGCGCTGCTGGCAGCGGCGGCGGCGAGATCTGGCGGCGGCGGCGGGATCGGGCTAGGGTTAGGGTTTTCGGCGGCGGGGTGGGCCGGGGGGGCGCGGGCTGGGGCGGCTGGCTGCAGGGTCCCGGCGCTATTTATATAGCGCCCCCGAGCGGAGTCCCGCTCGGGTACGGCCCGGAGTCGATGCGCGTTTTTTTTAAATAATTACGCTCGGTAGAAAAATAAAAAGAAATACTAAACGAACTCCAAAAATCTCGAAATAAATTTTCCCCGGCTTCTAAAATCAAGTCGGACTAGATGAACATTTATTTGGGGCCTAAATGCAATTTTGAAAAACACGCATTTTTTCCTAAATTCAAATAAAAAGCAAAAAACTCCAAAATAAATCTTATTTGATTTTTTATTAAATCCTCATTATTTCTTTATTCTAGGAAAGTCATTTTATTCCCTCTCTGAATTTTTGGTAGTAGAAGTAATTGAAGATAAAATAAATAAAATCAATGATCCTATTTTCAAAATTTGAGAAAAAAACCCAAATATGAAAATAACGAAATCCCCAACTCTCTCCGTGGGTCCTTGAGTTGCGTAGAATTTCTAGGATCGAGCCAACAATGCAACAAAATATGATATGCAATGATGATCTATGTATAACATTCCAAATTGAAAATTTGGGATGTTACAAACCTACCCCCCTTAAGATGAATCTCGCCCTCGAGATTCGGGTTGGCTAGCAAATAGGTGAGGGTGGTCCTTGAGCAGATCTTCCTCTCGCTCCCAGGTGGCTTCCTCCTCAGTGTGGTGGCTCCACTGAACTTTGCAAAACTTGATAACCTTGCTGCGGGTAACTCTGCTGGCATAATCCAAAATCTTAACAGGTTTCTCTTCATAGGTCAGATCTTCTTTCAATTGAATCGTTTCCAATGGCACCGTATCTCTCAGTGGTATATCAGCCATCTCTGCGTGACACTTCTTCAACTGTGAAACATGGAACACATCGTGAACTCTTGACAATCCCTCAGGTAATTCCAACTTGTATGCTACTTCTCCCATGCGTTCCAAAACCTTGTATGGCCCCACAAAATGTGGCGCTAACTTTCCTTTAACTCCAAAACGTTTAACTCCTCGAAGTGGAGATACTCGAAGATAAACTCTATCTCCGACTTTGTATTCTGTCTCCTTGCGTTTCGAATCTGCATAGCTCTTCTGCCTTGACTGAGCTACCTTGAGCCTGTCGCGAATCAACTTTACTTTCTGTTCAGACTCCTTAATCAAATCTGGTCCAAACAACTGGCGGTCTCCAACCTCATCCCACAACAACGGGGTTCTGCACCTCCTTCCGTACAAGGCTTCGAAAGGGGCCATCTTCAAGCTAGATTGATAACTATTGTTGTAAGAAAACTCCGCGTATGGCAAGTTGTCATCCCAACTTGATCCATAATCCAACACACAAGCTCTAAGCATATCCTCCAAAATCTGATTAACTCTCTCGGTCTGTCCATCTGTCTATGGGTGGAAAGCTGTGCTAAACTCCAGTCTGGTTCCCAATGTTTTGTGCAACTGCTTCCAAAACTTCGAGGTGAATTGGGTCCCTCTATCTGATACGATACTCCTCGGAACTCCATGCAAACATACAATCCTCGTCATGTATATCTTAGCCAATTTGGCACTGCTGTAGGTAGTCTTTACTGGGATGAAATGAGCTACCTTCGTCAAATGATCGACTACGACCCAAATCGAGTCATAGCCTGAACGAGTCCTGGGCAATCCCGTGATGAAATCCATGCCTAGTTTGTCCCACTTCCATTCGGGTATAGGCAATGGTTGCAACAATCCAGCTGGCTTCTGATGTTCTGCCTTCACCCTCTGACATACATCACAAACTGCTACATACTCTGCGATATCCTTCTTCATTCCGGTCCACCAGAATGTTTCCTTCAAATCCAAATACATCTTTGTATTTCCGGGGTGGATCGAATATGGTGAATCATGTGCCTCTTGCAGAATCAACTTCCTGATCTCCGGGTCATTGGGCACATAACTCGGTCCTCAAACCGTAGGGTATCGTACTCATCCTCACGAAATCCCTTAGCCTTTCCCTTGCTCATTCATTCCTTAATAGTGGCAACTTCCGTATCTGCCTTTTGAGCTTCTCTAATTTTATCCATCAACGTAGACTGAATCTCCAATGCTGCAACATAGCCTCTCGGAACTATTTCCAAACATAGCTCTCGAAGTTCCGCGGCTAACTCCTTGGATATTTCTCCCATCATTAGAGTATTGACATGGCTCTTGCGGCTCAACGCGTCTGCTACAACGTTAGCCTTCCCGAGGTGATAATGCAATCTCAGATCATAATCCTTAATAAGTTCCAACCATCTCCTCTGCCTGAGATTTAACTCCTTCTGCGTGAAGATGTACTTCAAACTCTTGTGATCCGTGTACACCTCACAATGATTTCCAATGAGAAAATGTCTCCACGTTTTTAGTGCATGCACTATGGCTGCTAACTCCAAATCATGAGTAGCATAATTCAACTCATGGGGCTTAATCTGTCATGAAGCATATGAAACAACTCTTCCCTCCTGCATAACTTCTGATAAGGAATTTACATGTGCTCTCCTCGGCTCATGCCGTGATACATACTTGATCCTTATCCCTTCTGGTGTTGTAAGCAAAATTGTCTTACTGGTGCAATCAATGTTTCCTCCATACATCGACAGCCAATCCATACCAAGAATTACATCCAATCCTTGGGATTCCAATATAATCAAATCCGTGGGGAAAACATGCCTTCCTATACTCAACGGCACTTGGAAGCATCCTTGACTGACCATAAATTCAGCTCCCGGTGAACTTACTAGCATGGGTGTCTTAAGAGTCTTAGTGGGCAGGCTAAACTTATTCACAAATCCCCTTGATATGTATGAATGTGATGCACCAGTATCGAAAAGAACAACTACAGTAAATGCCTTAACCAAAAACTTACCTATTACTGCATCTGGCTGAGCTTCAACCTCCTCCAAGGTAACGTGGTTCACTTGCCCCCTGTTGAAAGGGTTCGGCTTCTTTCCTGAGCTTCCATTGCCATTTCCATTTTGGGCTTCAGGACAGTCATTTGCATAATGCCCCGTCTTGCGGCACTTATAACAGGTGATATGGCTCAGGTCTGCTTTGGATGGTGTTGACAGGGTGGTGTGGCTTTGTCCATTGCTTCCTCCATTCCCGTTCCCATTCTTTGTGCCATTGTGATTGTGCGAGCTGACTCCTCCATGAGTATGCTGAAAATGTCCTCCTGACTTTGGGGTAAAGCGTGGCTTCTGCTGTGCTCCAGAATTATACTTCCCCTGTGCATACTTCCTCTTACGATTATCAATCTGCTGCTACTTCCCTTCAATCATAAGAGCACGATCTACTAACTCCTGGTAATTATTGAAAGTGGCTACCATCAACTGCATGCTCAGCTCATCATTCAGGCCTTCTAGAAACTTCTCCTGCTTAGCTGCATCCGTAGCAACGTCATCTGGGGCATAACGTGCTAGCTTACTAAAATCATCCACATACTGGCCAACTGTCCGTCCTCCTTGGCGTAAGTTGTGAAACTCACGCTTCTTCATGGCCATAGCTCCTGCTAAAACATGGGCAGTACGAAAAGCTTGCTGAAACTGATTCCATGTGACAGTGTCTACAGGGCAAGTGGTTGTAAAATTCTCCCACCATGCTGCTGTGGGTCCGTCAAGCTGATGCGCGGCAAACTTCAACTTCTCTCCATCTGTGCATCCTGCAGTGGTCAACTCCCTCCCTATCTTACGGAGCCAATCATCTGCTACTATCGGCTCAGTGCTACTGGAAAACACCGGCGGATTCAACCTTAAGAAACGTGCCAGATGGTTAACAAGTGGTGGTGGTGGCGGGTTGTTGTTGTTGTTGCCTTGGTTCTGTACCAATGTTTGAATCAAGGTGTTCTGCTGCTGAATCAACTGAGTGATCTCTGGCGGGAAAACTAACTCGGGGTCGCGTCTCAGAGGCACTGAGGGTTTAAAGGGAAGAGTTAAGAATAGAATGAGGTCTAGTGAGAAAACACTACCCATATGCACATGAGACAAAACACACAATATCATTCCAATCAATTCAAACAAGGGCATACAACGGTCTAACTATCGTTACAAAAGTGCTTGGACTAAAACTAGTTAAATGGTGGAAAATTCTACTACTGTTATGGTAGTCAACTAGAAAAACCGCTCCGATGCACATTCCATGATATCTGCTCCAGCTTCATCAACATAGTCATCATCGCTGTCGTCGGGATCCGAGTCGGTGTCGTCGATGATGATATAATTATCTGGACAGGTAGGTTCATCCTCTTCTCCTCGGGGTGCTGAACCTCCCATGAATACTCCAATCTTCTCCTTAAGGTCGCCGTTCTGTCTTACTAGAGCGACGATTTATTCCATATAGTCTTTACGTGTAGCCTTGAGTTCTGCTTCTAGCTCCGTAATCCTGGTCATAGCCTTCTGTAGCTCCTCCATATCTGCGCACATCTGGTTCTCCTGGCGTCGAATGTGTTGATTTAACTCCTGAATATAAGCTGCGATTGATCTGTCCCTCCTGGTGGTGATCACCTCCCAATTCTCATCTCGGCGTCACACAAATCTGGTAGATAGTATTCTTGAGATCGTTGTAGTAAACTTCTCCAATTCATCCCATGGTGATGTGAGCTGCCATGCTCTTTCCTAGGCTTCATGTTGGTGCATCAAAGGTAAACTCTATTGGTTCCGTGATTGGTGCAAACGTCCTTCCTGGAATGTAGACTTGAATCCTCCAGCGCTCCTCTTCGGGTAAAGTGGCGTTGAAAGTTCCAGTGAAGCTTGGTACTCCTATGTTCAAGTATCTAGCGGCTTCCTTCAAGTGACATCCAAAAGGTGAATTCTCATCGGGTTGCGCGAACTTGATCCTTGCATCCGCCATCCTAAAGAATAGAAAAGATGAGGAGTCAGGAATGAGAAGAAAGAGTAGTGATCTAGGGCTTAAGCTTAGTGGTCGTGTCCTATAGTCAGCGTGTGCTCTGATACCACCTTGTAGCGACCAGACCTCAAACAGTCTGATCTCTGTGTTCAGTGTCATCCCTGGATCAGTAATGCTGACACCACACAGTACTTGGAGGATTTATAACAGAGTAGCAATCACACACTTATTACATCGAATGTCTCAAAAGAGAACTTACTAAAATAAATATGGCTTAAGGCCATCTAAAACGATAACAGCGGAAGGCTTGGAAGATAAGTGAGTCCATCAACTCCAACGGCATCACTGAGTATAGAAACACGACCTAAAAGCACCTTACTCGTCGTCTGAAAAGTCTGCAACATGAAACGTTGCAGCCCGAAAGTGGGTCAGCACATGGAATATGCTGGCAATGTGACACATAGAGAATAACAATGGAGATAGGCTATACTACATGCATATTTGGCTGGTGGTAAAGCTCTATGGTTACAGTTTTTGCGAAAAGCCAATTTTTCCCTACTGCAAAGGAATAAATTTATTTAACTATCATGGTGGTTGTTAAACATTGAGAATGGTTGACAGCATTCTCAATCCCAATTAAAAAGTACTCATTAAATCCTAACAGTATTAATTAAAGTAACAGGATGAGATTCACAGGAAAATCAAGTACTAGATACTCAAGATGTCCATAACCGGGGACACGGCTAACCATGATTAGTTTATACACTCTGCAGAGGTTTGCGCACTTTTCCCACAAGACTCGATCGCCTCCGTTTGATTCCTCGCACTACATGATGTTTGAGAAACGGATGACCGAGACATAGTCTTTCAGAAGCACTAGCACCTTACATGTGGGTAGACCGGTACACCTACATTCCCCTACATCTGCTAGTCTACCCGTAAGAGTTCGCACAACTTAGTCAACTATGCCAGAGCCCATAATGGCTTGTGGCTGCACACGTAAGTTTCTAGTTTGAATAATCTCATGATCCTTTTGAGCCTGGGTGGCGATCCGAAGAAATACAGGAAAGTCCTGCTAGAAAACAGGTGCCTCAATCCACCCAGATGTGTATTCAAGTTGCCACCTTAAATAAACCATTAATTAACAATCTCACATCTATCATGGATATTCACTCACCCAATCCACGTCTACTAGCATAGCATGGCATAATAAGCAAACGTAGAAGTAACTCCCAAAGGTTTGATAATAAAACAGGTAATAGGTACTACCTCAATCTACTTCCCATCCCACAATTTAATTAGATTCTAATCATGCAATGTTTGAGGATAGATCTAATGCATAAAAACTGGGTAGTAGAAAGGTATGATCAAGTGTTACTTGCCTTGCTGATGATCCGCGAAAACTAGAGACTTGAAGTAACAGGCGGCGCACTCCGGGTATTCTATCGCAGACAAACAAACAAGCATACAATAAGTACTCATCTAATGCACAGGTAAAACTCGAACAAAAGATCCAACCAGAATGTTCAACTTAAGAACTCCGGTTTGCAAAAAGAATCAAATCAAATAAAGCAACGAAAGTCAAACGGCGAAAGAAAACAGCTTCGTTTTACTAATCTGGATCTAAGTCAAATTTTACAGAAGCAAAAACTTGTTTAAGTAGATTATTCGGAAAGAGGGTTTCGAGACGAAACTCCAGGCGCTTGAATCGCCTGATTTCGATAAACGAGCGAAAAGTTATGCTAAAACGAAAATCGGATCAAAAATCACGATCAGAAAATAACCGCGGAAAATCCGAGAAAAAGAAAAACGACGAACGGATTAACGAACGAACGTTCGTTAATTAAACGAATCTGACGGAAGCGTTCGTTAAAACGAACTAACGGGCGAACGTCCGCTAATTAACCTAAACCGGAAAAAAAACCGAAAACTAAAATAAAAACGAATCTAAAAAAACCGGAAAAAAACCGTAAAGAAAACCGCCCGGTTTTAAGAAAACTGGCAGCACGCGGTTCGAGGTGGCGGCGAACCTCGGCGGCGGCGGCGGCGGCGAATCCGGCGGATCCGGCGTCGGCGGCGGCGGCGCTGGTGGCGGCGGCGGGGGCGGTGGCGGCGGCGGCGAGATCTGGCGGCGGTGGCGGGATCTGGCTAGGGTTAGGGTTTTCGGCGGCGGGGTGGGCCGGCGGCGGGGTGACTTGGGCCGGGGCGACGCGGGCTAGGGCGGCTGGCGGCGGGGTCCCGGCGCTATTTATATAGCGCCCCCGAGCGGAGTCCCGCTCGGGTACGGCCCGGAGTCGGTGCGCGTTTTTTTTTAAATAATAATAATTATGCTCGGTAGAAAAATAAAAAGAAATACTAAATGGACTCCAAAAATCCCGAAATAAATTTTTCCCGGCTTCTAAAATCAAGCCGGACTAGATGAACATTTATTTGGGGCCTAAATGCAATTTTGAAAACACGCATTTTTTCCTAAATTCAAATAAAAAGCGAAAAACTCCAAAATAAATCTTATTTGATTTTTTTATTAAATCCTCATTATTTCTTTATTTTGGGAAAGTCATTTTATTCCCTCTCTGAATTTTTGGTGGTAGAAATAATTGAAGATAATATAAATAAAATCAATGATCCTATTTTCAAAATTTGAGAAAAACCCCAAATATGAAAATAACGAAATCCCCAACTCTCTCCGTGGGTCCTTGAGTTGCGTAGAATTTCTAGGATCGAGCCAACAATGCAACAAAATATGATATGCAATGATGATCTATGTATAACATTCCAAATTGAAAATTTGGGATGTTACATGCACTAAACTATCAAGTAGTCATCATATTGAGCTAGCCAAACGTTCATAACGTCTGCATCTGCTCCTGCAATAGGTCTGTCACCTAGCGGTACATCAAGGACATAATTCTTCTGTGCAGCAATGAGGATAAACCTTAGATCACGGATTGAATCCGCATCATTGCTACTAACATTTTTCAACACAATTTTCTCTAGGAACATATCAAAATAAACATATGAAAACAACAACGCGAGCTATTGATCTACAACATAATTTGCAAAATACTACCAGGACTAAGTTAATGATAAATTTAAGTTCAATTAATCATATTACTTAAGAACTCCCAGTTAGATAGACATCCCTCTAATCCTCTAAGTGATCATGTGATCCAAATCAACTAAACCATGTCCGATCATCACGTGAGATGGAGTAGTTTTCAATGGTGAACATCACTATGTTGATCATATCTACTATATGATTCACGCTCGACCTTTTGGTCTCCGTGTTCCGAGGCCATATCTGTATATGCTAGGCTCGTCAAGTTTAACCTGAGTATTCCGTGTGTGCAACTGTTTTGCACCCATTGTATTTGAACGTAGAGCCTATCACACCCGATCATCACGTGGTGTCTCAGCACGAAGAACTTTCACAACGGTGCATAGTCAGGGAGAACACTTCTTGATAATTAGTGAGAGATCATCTTAAAATGCTACCGTCAAACAAAACAGAATAAGATGTATAACAGATAAACATCATATGCAATCAAAATATGTGACATGATATGGCCATGATCATCTTGCGCCTTTGATCTCCATCTCCAAAGCACTGTCATGATCTCTATCGTCATCGGCACGACACCATGATCTTCATCATCTTGATCTATATCAATGTGTCGTCACATGGTCGTCTCGCCAACTATTGCTCTTGCAGCTATTGCTATCGCATAGCGATAAAGTAAAGCAAATATTTGGCACTTGCATCTTTATGCAACAAAGAGACAACCATAGGGCTTCTGCCAGTTGCCGATAACTTCAACAAAACATGATCATCTCATACAACAACTTATATCTCATCACGTCTTGACCATATCACATCACAACATGCCCTACAAAAACAAGTTAGACGTCCTCTACTTTGTTGTTGCAAATTTTACGTGGCTGCTACGGGCTGAGCAAGAACCGTTCTTACCTACGCATCAAAACCACAACGATAGTTCGTCAAGTTGGTGCTATTTTAACCTTCGCAAGGACCGGGCATAGCCACACTCGGTTCAACTAAAGTTGGAGAAACTAACACCCTCTAGTCACCTGTGTGCAAAGCACGGCGGTAAAACCAGTCTCGCGTAAGCGTACGCGTAATGTCGGTCCGGGCCGCTTCATCCAACAATACCGATGAACCAAAGTATGACATGCTGGTAAGCAGTATGACTTGTATCACCCACAACTCACTTGTGTTCTACTCGTGCATATAACATCAACGCATAAAACCTAGGCTCGGATGCCACTCTTGGGGAACGTAGTAATTTCAAAAAAATTCCTACGCACACGCAAGATCATGGTGATGACATAGCAACGAGAGGGGAGAGTGTTGTCCACGTACCCTCGTAGACCGTAAGCGGAAGCGTTATGGCAACGCGGTTGATGTAGTCGTACGTCTTCACGATCCGACCGATCCAAGTACCGAACGTATGGCACCTCCGAGTTCAGCACACGTTCAGCTCGATGTCGATCCCCGGGCTCCGATCCAGCAAAGTGTCGGGGATGAGTTCCGTCAGCACGACAGCATGGTGACGATGATGATTCTCTACCGGCGCAGGGCTTCGCCTAAACTCCGCGACGATATGACCGAGGTGGAATATGGCGGAGGGGGCACCGCACACGGCTAAGGAATGATCCGTAGATCAACTTGTGTATTCTGGGGTGCCCCCTGCCCCCGTATATAAAGGAGTGGAGGAGGGGAGGGCCGGCCTCTCTATGGAGCGCCCTAGGGGAGTCCTACTCCCACCGGGAGTAGGATTCCCCCTTTCCTAGTCCAACTAGGAGTCCTTCCAAGTAGTAGGAGTAGGAGACAAGGAAGGGGAAGAGGGAAGAGAAGGAAGGAGGGGGCGCCACCCCTCCCCCTAGTCCAATTCGGACTAGTCAATGGGGGGGCGCGCGGCCTGCCTCTCCCTCTCCCCTAAAGCCCAAAAAGGCCCATATACTTCTTCCCCGTTATTCCCGTAACTCCCCGGTACTCCGAAAAATACCCGAATCACTCGGAACCTTTTCGAACTCCGAATATAGTCGTCCAATATATCGATCTTTACGTCTTGACCATTTCGAGACTCCTCGTCATGTCCCCAATCTCATCGGGGACTCCGAACTCCTTCAGTACATCAAAACTCATAAACTCATAATATAACTGTCATCGAAACCTTAAGCGTGCGGACCCTACGGGTTCGAGAACTATGTAGACATGACCTAGAACTATTCTCGGTCAATAACCAATAGCGGAACCTGGATGCTTATATTGGCTCCTACATATTCTACGAAGATCTTTATCGGTCAAACCGTATAACAACATACGTTGTTCCCTTTGTCATCGGTATGTTACTTGCCCGAGATTCGATCATCGGTATCCAATACCTAGTTCAATCTCGTTACCGGCAAGTCTCTTTACTCGTTACGTAATGCATCATTCCGTAACTAACTCATTAGCTACATTGCTTGCAAGGCTTATAGTGATGTGCATTACCGAGAGGGCCCAGAGATACCTCTCCGACAATCGGAGTGACAAAACCTAATCTCGAAATACGCCAACCCAACATGTACCTTTGGAGACACCTGTAGTACTCCTTTATAGTAACCCAGTTACGTTGTGACGTTTGGTAGCACCCAAAGTGTTCCTCCG
The DNA here is from genome assembly GCF_002162155.2 of Triticum dicoccoides. NCBI lineage: Eukaryota > Viridiplantae > Streptophyta > Magnoliopsida > Poales > Poaceae > Triticum > Triticum dicoccoides. The sequence goes on from NC_041381.1 coordinate 326,631,990, forward strand.
GTAAACGGGAGTTGCATAATCTCATAGTTACATGAACATGTATAAGTCATGAAGAAAGCAATAGCAATATACTAAACGATCAAGTGCTAGGCTAACGGAATGGGTCATGTCAATCACATCATTCTCCTAATGATGTGATCCCGTTAATCAAATGACAACTCTTTTGTCCATGGCTAGGAAACATAACCATCTATGATAAACGAGCTAGTCAAGTAGAGGCATACTAGTGACACTATGTTTGTCTATGTATTCACACATGTATTATGTTTCCAGTTAATACAATTCTAGCATGAATAATAAACATTTATCATGAAATAAGAAATAAATAATAACTTTATTATTGCCTCTAGGGCATATTTCCTTCAGAGAGAGCAAGGGACTCGCGCCGACCAAATTTTGTTTTATAGTCTGCTCATGAGTATCTGCAGTTCTTTATTTTTTGGGTTTCAATCTGTTCAAATTAAACTGAGTTCAAGTGCCACTGCGTCGTTGTTTGCAGCTAGTCTGTATTGATGTTTGCTGCTATGCTGAAAATTGCTAAGTGTTGAGAGCCTTTCCCCTTGTGCGATCGGGACCGTAGGATGTAGATTGGATGGAGATTAGAAGGGTAAAGTTGCAGTGTGACTTCACTTGATAAAGGCACTGGATCTCAGTCCAAAATTTAGACTATCTATTGAAGATGCTCGTAGAGCATCTCCAGCCGTTGGCCCCCCAGGGGGCACCTAAAATCGCCGCCTGGGGGCGAGCCGGCGCAAAAAATGGCATGAGGGCGAGTTGCCCCCCAGTCGCCGTCCCCAGGGCCGTCCTCAGGCGCGTCTAATTTTTCCAAAAAAAAACGTTCTGCGAAGTTCGGTTAAACACGGCTAAATTTCGGCAAACTTTGACATATATTATATGTTCGACGCGTTTACATAACAAATATATCTAAAAAAGAAATCGCTAAACGCGGAGTAGTCGCCGCTGTCCTCGCCGCCGTCGTCATCGTCGGTCTTCTCCTCCTTGACGCGGCCGTCCCGGCTGCACCCCTGCCCGGCGTCGCCATGGCGGACAGGTGCCGGCGGCGCGTCATCGTCGCTGTCATCGAGGTAGACGACTCCTCCTTCTTCGCGGCCCCGGCGACGCTGCTCGAAGCGCCGCAGTGCGGTGACCTGCCGCTCCCTCTCCATCCTGAGGAAGTCCTTGCGCGCCCATTTCAGGGTCGCATCGTCGCTCCCTCTCCATTCTGAGGAAGTCCTTGCGCGCCCATTTCAGGGCCGCATCATCGTCGAGCGCCACCTCGCCGGGCTCCGTCTTCACGGCGGGGAGCCCCGGCTCCGTTTTCACCGTCGCGAGCCCGGGCTCCGTCTTCGGCTTGACAAACCGCGAAGGAGCCGACGAGGGGGCGCGCCGGCCGCCTTCGTTGATGACGATGCCGGCACTGCGAGTGCGCCGGCCGAGCGGCGTCTCCGCCGCGGGCTCGGTCTTGACGCCGAGAAGCGCCGGAGAGCCGGAGGAGTGGGAAGAAGATCGCGACGAGGAGGAGGAAGACGACGAAGAGACGAACCTCCTGGGCTATTGTGGGCGGAGGCGAGGGAGGGCGCCGGCTTATATAGCCGCGCCCGTATGTACGCGTGGCGGGAGGGGAGGTGACGCCGCGCCGCCCCGTGACGCGCCGCCCGTGAGGAATCAATGGCAAGGCTGACCGTCGGCGGCAGCGCGGGCAGCCATGACATTGATTCCCGCGGGAACCGAAGCGATGAGGGTGACGAACCGCCCGTCTCGCTGACTAGGCGGGCATGGGCGGACGCACGTTGATGGTTGTGGGGGCAGCTGCCCCCACTCGATTTTCCGTCGTCCGTTACGTTGATCCTGCCGAGCAACGTGTGCCCCCACTTGGCCCATTGCTTTGCCCCACTCAGTCCCATTTCCTTTTTATTTTCAAAGGCCCATATATTATAAATCTGTTGAAAGGCTATAAGAAGCCCACCACCAAGAAACAGCCTACACTACGTCGGCCACGAACGCTATGGATCAGGCCTCTAGTCCACGCACGTATATAAAAAACGAACGCATGATACGGCACCCGTGGAGCCGCCCGAAACTGCCTATCGCGCGATCGCGGCATCAGGCAGTCTCCGGCTCGGCTCGCGGCCGGCAATCAGCGACTTGCCGTCGCCCATCTCTCACGCTTGTGCGCCGCCGCCGCCGCCGCAACACAACCTCATCACCCATTGTGTAATTTCAGCGTTCTACTCCCTCCGTTTCCAAATACTTGTCTTTCTAGGCATTTCAAATGAACTCAACATACGGATGTATGTAGACATATTTTAAAGTGTAGATTCACTCATTTTGCGCCGTATGTAGTCACTTGTTGAAATCTCTAGAAAGACAAGTATTTAGAAACGGAGGGAGTAATTCACATCAAGTAAGCCATATAGTAGATCATTAGGGTTCTTTCTTTTCAAAAAAATTTGTTTGTCTGCAGTTCCTTTGTAGAAACTTAGTATTATTAATTTATGTGTATAATTTACCGATTTAGATGACTAGATCAGTTTAAATGATTTTGTTATAAGATGTAATGTACTTCCTCTGTAAACAAATATAAGATCATTTAAATCAAAATTTTAGTACCAACTTTAATCTAGACCGACAAACCCAAATTTTCATTCGGGGCGTCTATTTTTCCTAGTTCCCAGCACACTTAAACTTCGTGTACTATGTTTGGAACCTTGCCAATTCATTTGACGTTCTGCTCTTTTGGCACTTAAAGTTACTGAGAAGCTAATGGAGAGTTTTTTTTATATAAACAAACTAACAAGCACTAAGATGTCTGAACTTGTTGATTTGAACAAGCTTCCTGTGCATCCATCAAAACGGAAGAAGATTGCATACTACAATCCCAATCAACACAATGATATTAGCCTCATCCTAGGAAGATTAAGCCAATGACAATTGGGAAGATGGATCAACATATTAGCTTTTAGAAAAAGAATTGCTAGTTTTTTTCCTAATGAAGTGGCAGTTAAACATTTCTATGAGGTGAAAATTGCCGTGGTATGAAACGAAAGGATTGTGTTAGAAGCTCTTTTTCATTTGTATAAAGGCACCCTTCGATGTTTTCTTTATCCCCTTGTTTGATAATAATTTTTTTCTTGCAGGTTGTAGGTTCGATTGTTAGACAATGTGTCAATGTTCTCTTTTGTGACTAGGAACAAGATGTAAGTCATTTTGCTTCAAATTGTTAGTTTTTATTTCTTTTGGCAATAAATTTGGTTATCTCATGTACAATGAAGTGATTGTACCTAGGTTTTAATTTATAAGGACTGTCTGTCTTGCTAATTCATCAATATGGCCATACATTATTGCCCCCTCTCAATTTTTTTCCTGGGTCCGCCCCTGTAGGCGGGCCCGTGGTTGCTTCGCGCCAAAACCACTCGCCCGGACGCCCCCAACGTGCCGGGTTCGGTCTGGGTCCGCCGGCGCTGATTTCGACCCAGGCCGGTGAAAATCAGGCTCCATCAGACTCCTGGGGGCGCGACTAGACCGTTTTTTCAGCGCCGGCGTGAAAAAAGCGCATGAGGAGGCCGTTCTGAGGGTGCGGCTGGAGATGCTCTTATTATACCATGCAGACTCGTTCGGTGAAGGAAGGCCGGCGCGGCTTTGCAGAGGTTGATCCGGTGGTTTGATTGCATAGTACCAAAAACTGCGCGGATGTGGTATAGTCAACAGTACTCGGCGGGACATGACGGAAAATGCTCAACAGTGCTTCGCGGAAGGTCGCTGTCGTGGTCCAGCGCGGCGCCTCCTCACCTCAAAATCCCAACCGTCCCTTAAAATTGACGTGACATTCAAATGCTCGCAATTCCTTTTTTGTAAGTGGTGCGGAGGACAGGAGCAGTGGAGGGGTCGTTGGCAGGCCACGATCGATGGGATCGATCGACAGAGCAGCGCCTCGGTCGAAGCCGTGGCCGGAGTAGACGAGATGGAGATGGGATCATGGGGATGGGGAGGACTTTTGTTTGGGCGGTCGGCCAGTGGCGCACGCACGGGCGGCCTCGGGCCGCGGAGGCATCCATCGCCCCAAACCCCGCGCACGGCGCCTCCTCCCGCTCTCTTTTCTTGGATCCAACGGCGACGAGAGAAAACAAGGACAGCGTTTTCACGGCGCTCCACCAAGAGTTGGCACGTCACAAAACCCATTTCTTCTTCAGTTCACGGGTTGGTTGATATAGTAGTATGTGGTGTGGTTGGCCTGACTCCGGACCAACGCCATACGGTGGAGATACTTTCAGTGACCATATACTACCAAGTTGCAAGCCTATTGGGTTTCAAGTGTAAAAAAAAAAGTAGCAGGAAGCCATGCAGATGCAGATGCGGTCCGTGGCCAGCTGCAGTGGCGCAAAAGAGGGTACAGGGAGAGCAGCCGCTGCGCCGCGACATGTCCCAATCGGTGTTCCGTGGGTCGGTTGCCCTGGCTCTGAATTCCCGGCGATCGGTTCGCCCCCGCGCCGGAAAGGGGGGACACAGGAGTTGAGACGAACAAGGCACAAGATTCGCCCATTTCCGGATCATGCAATCAGTCGCTGCCAACACCAACTTACGGCCGCGGCGCACAAATGCTTCCTTGTCCTCTCCTCTCTCCCAAACAACCGAATTTCGACAGCTTATTACTATCATGTGTCGTCGCCTCGCCTGCTTTCCCTTCCCTCACAGCAGATGAGACGAGGATATATATACATGCATCGCGTCGCATCGCACGCGTGACAAAACTGTTCTTTTTTGTTTTCTTTTCACCCGGGTCCCACCCACCCCAACCAACAAAACGCTGCGAGTTTCGCAAGAGCGAGCGGCGAGACCAAATAAATGGGTTGAGATCTGAGATAATCTATCTGTTTGTTGAGTTTTAAAAACATTTCCCCCTCTTTTCAGATTCAGAAACACTAAAAACAAGACGAAAACCCTCGGCTCTTGTCGCCACTCCCTACTTCCTAGTCCGGGCCATCAAGGCCGCGGCCCACCGACAGCACAAAAGGCAGCCACATGGCCCCACACCTTTATCACCGACACGCCGGCCCCACGAGCCCCGGCCCCACCAGTCATCTACGGTTGGTGGGCGTCGCTGTTGGCTGTGCGAGCCAGCGCAGGCGATCCGGTGGGCCCGCGGCTCCACTGGGGCGCCCGGCCACTGCAGCAGCCAAGCCAAGCCAAGCGAGCGCCTCTCCCCTATCTCTATCTATCTAATGGCCGGGAAGACATCCAAAGAACTCGCCATAATTCCAAACCACTGTGCCGCTGTAGCGCAGCGCTCCCTCCTCGTCCTCCCTCAAGAACACGGAAAAAGATCGGGGCTTTTGGGTTCCGGACACCAAGGATTGGATATTTATTCTGTTTTGCTTTGCTTTGACCGGCGCGGCGGTTCTTGAACTTGGGATGGAGTTGCAGGGGCCGGGCGAGGGGAGGGGAGGCGGCTTCGCCTGATGTAGATTTCCCTTTTCCCTTTGCCTGCTTTGTTTATTCTGGCTCTGGGCGTTCACATCTCTCGCAGAGCTTTCGTGATCTGCCAATTGGAGGCCATGCGCGCGGGCCAAACAGGTGCTTGCCTTTCTTGCTTTTCATGATGTTGATTTGCTCTTTTCATGGCTGTGCTCGCCATGGATTGATTGCGTGTGGAGTTGGGTTTTCCTTCGGGGTTTGCGAATTTGACGAAGGGCAATTTGATGCCAGGTTTGCTGTGCGGGAACAAGTGATCGCATTTCGAGGCGGTGGTTTTAGGTGGAGATGAAGGAGGTGGGCGAGGAGAGGTGCCTGGACCCGCAGCTGTGGCACGCCTGCGCGGGCGGCATGGTGCAGATGCCGCCGGCGCGCTCGCGCGTCTACTACTTCCCCCAGGGGCACGCCGAGCACGCCAACGGCGGCGGCGGAAGCGCGGCCGCCGAGCTCGCGGCGGCGGTCGGGCCGCGTCCGCTTCCCGCGCTCGTGCTCTGCTGCGTGGCAGGGGTGCGCTTCCTGGCTGATCCGGAGACGGACGAGGTGTTCGCCAAGATCCGGCTCGTGCCCGTCGGCCCCGGCGAGGCGGGGTTCCGGGAGCCGGAGGGGCTCGGCCCGCTCGGGGGCGACCCGGCGGAGGCGCGCGACAAGCTGGCCTCCTTCGCCAAGACGCTGACGCAGTCCGACGCCAACAACGGCGGCGGCTTCTCGGTGCCGCGCTACTGCGCCGAGACCATCTTCCCCAAGCTTGACTACAGGGCTGACCCGCCGGTGCAGACGGTGCTCGCCAAGGACGTGCACGGGGAGGTGTGGAAGTTCCGCCACATCTACAGGGGCACGCCGCGCCGGCATTTGCTCACCACGGGCTGGAGCACCTTCGTGAACCAGAAGAAGCTCGTCGCGGGGGACTCCATCGTGTTCCTGCGCACCGAGCACGGGGAGCTCTGCGTCGGAATACGCCGGGCCAAGCGGGTCACCTGCGGGGGCATGGAGTGCATATCCGGCTGGAACGCGCCAGGGTATGGGGGGTTCTCGGCCTTCCTCAAGGACGAGGAGAACAAGATGATGAATGGTGGCCCCGCCGGTTACGTCAAGGGCAGGGGGAAGGTGAAGATCGACCATGTGGTCGAGGCGGCCACCCTTGCGGCCAACAGCCAGCCATTTGAGGTGGTGTACTACCCGAGAGCTAGCACGCCGGAGTTTGTTGTCAAGGCCGCGGCGATGCAGGCTGCCATGAGGATCCACTGGTGCCCTGGCATGAGGTTCAAGATGGCCTTTGAGACCGAGGATTCCTCAAGAATCAGCTGGTTTATGGGGACCATATCTTCGGTTCAGGTTGCCGATCCACTCAGATGGCCGAATTCACCATGGAGACTTCTTCAGGTTTGCCCGATCTGATGATATCCATAGTTGCACTCCATCCTTTCTTCTCAATAAAGATGCATAGTTACATGACATGCAACTGCAAGGTGTGAATGCAGCGCACCATTTACACAACACTTCTCATTCAGATGCCTTGAATGGTAGTAGTAGAACTTAAGGTACTACTAGCATGCAAAAAATGACCAGCTTTCCGCACAATGTTGCCAAATTAATAGTACTAATTGGTAATAATAATGATCCCGAACCCCCTGATATGAACAAATCATCCTATTAATTAGTTCAACAACTGGCGTAGATTTACTGGAGTAAAATGTCACATCCTTCTTCGATTCCTTCTGACTTTGTATGAATTAGTGGAACAATCAATAAAGCTGTTGTACATAATTCACAATTGCATAGTAGTTATGGAAGAAAAGGCTTGTGGTCCTTTAGTAGCTTTGCTGGTTTCCAAATTTGGATTATCAGTTTGCATGTTCTTCTAAGTAGCTCTCTTCTTTGTCAGTAGGCAGCTCCTAAACTTATGTATTCCTTTTAGTTCCCCTAAAAAAATGTATTCATTTTAGTATAATATCCTAATTTCTTGAATTAGTACGCCACCATCAGTTGCTCAAATTTCACAGCTTGATGTTCGGTCTTTAGCACCCAACGTGAAGCTTCCAAAGGGCATGGGAATGCTTGGCAAACTTCTAACTAGAAGCAGAATTGTTTAGCATGGTTAGATGTGACTAATGTAGATGAGAAGCTATTTGTCTAATCACATTAACCTGGGATAGGGCAAAATTGTACACAAATCTAATGAAATGCCGTACACACTAGAAGCAGAATCGTTTACGTGCAAGAATCTACAAGCTACATCATCTGTCAGATTTGTTCAGTTTCTCTCATGGAAGTTGTCCCTGTACAAATAGTAAGAGGGCAGCAGAGAATTGAAATAGGAGTCTTCATTGCCAACAGCTTCGTTTCTGGGCATTCGTTAGTTTCAAAGCCCATCTATCAGGGCTCCATGCTAGTTCTTTCAAAGTTTTTTACAACCAAATTCTTACTGGCACCTCATAAACAAATGCAATAAAGTTCGGTGTAGAATACTGCATGTTCCTGTAATAAATACCTGATGTTGGTACTACAACTATTAAACTTCAAATATGGGTAGTGAATTAATATGATCATGTAGTATGACGATGATCCATGTATAAACTGTTTGTGCCGAAGGTATTTGATCCTCCCTCTACTTGAAAGTCCTACCGCACATTTGTCTTATCTGATCAGTCCCGTACTCCAACCATCAGGTTTCTGTCTGTACCTTGGGTAACAGATGCTGAACCACTGAAATTGGTACATTTGGCAGTTGAACATAACATGCTAGCTCTATGTATCTATTGTTTTTAGCTCTCTCGGCCGTTTATGCATATTGCTACTTCATGGAATCTTATCTCGATGTTTATGTTATCCACCTACGTAGGATAGTGAAGGGTGTCTTACTAGTAATAGTGAGATATTAGAGGTTTATGTTTCCATCATTATCATCAGTTATATATCAGATTTAATACGAAAATGAGCCATCAATTTTAGTTGGCGTTGTGATACTTTGCGCATTTTAGTTCTACAAGCACCAGGGTACTTTTTGTTTAGTCGATCACAGTAAATCTCTTTATTAACATGTTTCATGGTTGCAAAATCCTTGCAGGTCACATGGGATGAGCCAGACTTGTTACAGAATGTGAAATGCGTGAGCCCATGGCTTGTGGAACTTGTATCAAGCATTCCACCAATCCATTTGGGACCATTTTCTCCACCACGAAAGAAGTTACGGGTTCCCCAACATCCTGATTTTCCATTGGATGGTCATCTGTTTAATCCAATTTTCCATGGGAACCCACTTGGTCCTAGCAACAGCCCCCTATGCTGTTACTCGGACAACAACTCTCCTGCAGGCATACAGGGAGCCAGGCATGCTCAATTTGGTTTACCATTAACAGACCATCAGCTTAATAAGCTGCACCTTGGTCTGTTCCACAGCGGCGGTTTTAACCGGCTTGACGCTCTAACCCCGTCTTCCCGGATACCTAAGGGCTTTGTGCTCAGCAGCGCACCAGCCCACGACAGCGTCTCTTGCTTGTTGACAATCGGTACACCACAGAGCACAGAAAAATCTGTTGACAGAAAGACCCCACATATAATGTTGTTTGGAAAGGCTATTCTTACGGAGCAGCAGATGACTTCAAGTGGATCAAGGGAAACACTCTCCTCTGGGGCTACTGGAAATAGTTCACCTATCAGTACTGGGCTGAAGGCAGGAAATACGTCTGATGGTTCTGGTTCATCAATCTGCATTGGATTCTCATCGCAAGGTCATGAGGCTTCCGACCTCGGACTGGAAGCTGGGCACTGCAAGGTATTTATGGAATCGGAGGATGTTGGTCGCACCATCGACTTGTCTGTCTTTGGTTCATATGACGAGTTGTATGGCCGTCTGGCTGACATGTTTGGGATCGAGAAGGAAGAAATCATAAGCCATCTTCGTTACCGTGACACAGCTGGTGCCGTCATGCACACTGGAGGATTACCATTCAGGTGAGAAGTCCCTTATAGTATGCACAGTATTCTTTAACTCGTTGTGCGATAGTATCTTCTTCTTCATCTTCCAATATTGCAGTAATGCTGTAGTGATATATATCTAATTCATTCTGTTCATGCAACAGTGACTTCATGAAAGTGGCACGGAGGCTGACGATAATAAGCGGCGAAAAGGGAGGGCTGGCGAAACCTCTCATCGAATGCATGGTTCAGCGGGTGTGATATCTTGATGAGCTCCAGCATGAGTTCCATTGAGAAATATTAAACCTAGAGTGAAGGACTACTCTCCATATGCATGCGTTTTATTAGCGGTTTGTTTACCCGTGCTGTCAAGCGGAACTGCGTCATCGTTAGTACTACAATCTTGTGGATTGCTTTTTAATATGTACTCACTGTATTTGTCTGTTAGCTGCTTGTTCAGCGCTGTTGATCGCCCAAGTTAAGGGCTGGTCATCCGGCGGCTGAGTTGGAAGTGTGCTTCTCAACGAACTCTTGGACGGTTTTGCTTTGCTTGGAATAAAGTTAAGTTTTCAGTTGGGTCTTTGGAAATTAATTAAAGCTGGCGCTGCCTGGGTAGATGAAATGTCTGAGGGTTTGATGAGAATTTCTTGGTGTTTTTTCTTACCTTGGGACGTGTTGTTTCTTGGTCATTGTTGTGTCTTTTCTGGATTGTTGTGTTCTTTTCCTGGAAAGCGAAAAGGTCTTCCCGGGCTTGATGAACAACTTGCGATGGTGGTGGTACGAGACTACGAGAGGGAGGCTAGGGTGGCGTAGACGCTATAGGCGTGACCCATCCATCGCCGCACGGGGTTGTCATGCGCGTTCCGACGTAGCTATCTTTCCGTGAGAGAGACACGACCCTGTTTGTTTTGTTTTGTTTTGTTTTGTTTTGGGCGGGTAGTTTGGCCGAGCCGAACCTCGGTCGGAGCCGTGACGCGAGAAAAACGGCGCGAGGAGGAAGAGGAAGGCGGCCACACTCGACTCGACTAGGCTGGACATGCCTACCGGGTGATTAATTGGAGGCTGCAACGTCGTCCTAGTGTGGTGTTGGTGCTACACCGTCGTGTGGTGGCCTGTCACGCTAGGGACGGTACCGGTTATGATCGAGGCCGTCCTAGGTTGAGCTGTTTAACTGACACAATTGCTCTGTACCACCGTGTCCGTGATGATGACCATGACCATGACGCCGGCCCCATACTCGCATAGCTCTAGCGTTCCATAAATTCCTAGGGCCTATGTAGGATGTAAACGGCGTTTAGCCCTCTTTTTTTTAGGATTGTTTAGCCTATTTATTATTATTGTCTAACAGTTCAAGGAAGGTTTTCTTCCTGGAAAAACAAACTAGAGTATCGATCGAGTTAACTAAAGAGCCTTGCCGCTGTTTATCGCGCCATTTACATCCTGGGTTCATGGTTACTTTTCTGCCTCTTTTTTCCTTTTCATGACGCAGGGTTACAATTCTGATCTTTTTCGTTTAGCATGGATAGTGTCTCCCGAGTATTGGGTATTGCTCATGACGATCAGTAAGATCCCACTCGCTAACAGCAATCCCATGTGGGACGGCCTATTAACGTTGGGCTTCGTTTCCTGAGCAAGTGGTTAACGGAAGGATCCTAAGAACTTATAAACCAGTTTTGGAAGCTTTCAAGCCGGCTTTCTTCCTGTTTTTTTTCTCATTTTCTTTCTCTGCCGGTTTTCTATTTCTTTCTTCCTATTTTTTTTTCTCTCATTTTCTTTCTCTGCCGGTTTTCTATTTCTTTCTTCTTGTTTCTTTCCTCATTTTCTCTCTCTGCCTGTTTTCTATTTTATTTTTCCTTCTTCATTTCCCTTTTTCTTTTCATCATTTTTTCTATTGATTTTTTTCTGTGGTTCAATTTGGAAATAGTTTTAACAGTTGAAAATATTTTAAACTCATACACTTTCAAAATCATGAAAAAAGATCAAAAATATTGAAACCGTTAACATTTTTCGAATGCACAAACATTTCCGAAATCAGAACATTTTTCGTATTTCCATACATTTTTTGAATTCACAAGTTTTTTAATTCATGATTTTCTTTCAATTTGATTTCTTTAATATTGTCTGATTTTTTTAAAAAAATGAACAGTTTTTATGCCGCGGACATTTTTTGAATTTGTGAATATTTTATGAATTCATAATTTCTTTGAATTTGTGATCATTGTTTGAATTCGATTTCATGAACATTTAATGAATTCGTGAATACTTGTTGAATTGCAAACATTTATTGAACTCACTAACATTTTTTGAATGCATTAACATTTGCAAACTTCCAAACATTTTTCGAATTTATGATATATATATATACTTTCAAAATTTATGACATTTTTTAAAATTTGTGAACATCTTATTGTTTTTTTTCTTAAATAATGAAAATTTTAAACCGATAGAAATGAAATGGAAAAACGAGGAAATATGTACTCGAATGAGTATCCGCACATGCATGAGCGGAGCTAATGGCCGCTTCCGCGTTCACCCTTGGCCTACCCCATTAATTGCATCTTGTTCGCGATCGCTCCATCTTGGAGGCGTTGTTAACCTTCACGCGAGAATGGGGGAAGCGTCCGCCCGAAAATGTACGATGTGTATGAAAAAAGTAGTCATCAAACATAAATATTAAAAAAAGTTAAACATGTATATTTTTTTAGGATGTATACGTAAAATGTAAAAATATGCATGAAAATGTAAACATATATTAAAAAATGATGAAAACAGAAGAAAAGTTAGAAAGAAACACCTCAAATATGAAAAACCCAAAGAAAACTCATGAGAAAACAATGAAAAACAAAGAAAAACAAATTTTAACTAAAGAAAAACAAAAAAAACTGATGAAATCTAAGAAACAAACGAAATAATTAAAGAACATAGAATAGAAATAAAATAATAATAAAATGGAGAAATTAACAAAGGAAAAACCGAAAAAAAGGAAAGAGATAACTGTAAAAACCGAAATAAAATGATGAAAAAAGTGGAAAAACCCATGAAGAAACAAAAAAAGAATGAGAAAGAAACAAAAAATAAAATAGCATGACGAAAATGCAATGAGCGAGCCAGGGAGCAGAAACGGAGGCTGGCTCATTACTGTACAAAGCACGGGAAACCTTCAACGAGGCACAAGCTAGTCTTGCTGTTAAACACAAGGTTTTGGGAAACTGCACGACACCCGTAAAGGGGTGTGGCTATCTCATATATATAAGGAGTACACAAGGTGTACGATACAATATACAAGACTTATACAGAGGCTACATACAAATACAGTCTAACACCCTCCCTCAATCTTAACTATGCCCTGAGGTACAAAGTACATTAAGATTGCGCCTACAGCCTACAAACTGAGGTTGTGGTAGAGGCTTCGTGAAGATGTCAGCAAGTTGATCTTTGGATGAGATAAACTTGATAGAAAGTAGCTTCTGTGTAACACGTTCCCGCACAAAGTGATAATCAATTTCAATGTGTTTGGTCCGAGCATGAAACACCGGGTTGGATGATAGATATGTCGCACCAATGTTGTCACACCAAAGGACAGGTGACTGAGGTTGAGGAACTCCCAACTCTCTCAACAAGGACTGTACCCATATGATCTCAGTTGTAGCATTGGCAACTGCCTTGTATTCAGCCTCAGTGCTACTCCTGGACACCGTAGCTTGTTTACGAGCAGCCCAGGCGATTAAATTAGGACCAAAGAAGACAACATGTCCCCCCGTGGATCGCCTGTCATCTGGATTACCAGCCCAGTCTGCATCTGAAAAAGCTGAAAGTGCAAAAGACGGCGCTGGCTGAAGAAGTAAACCATATGCTGCAGTGAGGCGTACATAACGAAGAATACGCTTCACCGCTGACCAGTGAGTAGTCCGAGGAGCATGAAGAAACTGACAAACATGATTGACTGCATAGGAGATGTCAGGCCGAGTGATGGTCAGATACTGCAGACCACCAACAATACTGCGATACTCAGTAGAGTCATCCGAAGTGAGAGGATCTCCATCAAATGCAGACAAACGATCAGTAGCAGACATAGGAGTCATGGCATGTTTACACTGTAGCATACCTGCCTTGCGCAGCAAATCCATAGAGTACTTATGTTGAGTGAGTGTCAAACCAGCAGGAGAACGAGAGACTTCCAAGCCAAGGAAGTAATGCAACGTGCCTAAATCCTTCACCGCAAAATCACCACTCAAGGAGGAGATGAGACGATCAGCAGCAGCATCAGATGAGCTGATGAGAATAATATCATCAACATACACCAGCAGATACATCGTCACCTCAGGCCGATGCAGAAGGAAGAGTGACGTATCAGCAGTGGAAGGAACAAATCCCAGGGACCGAAGAACAGAGCCCAACCTGGCATGCCAGGCACGAGGAGCCTGCTTCAGCCCATAGAGCGCCTTGACCAGACGGCACAGATGATGAGGGCGAGCAGAATCCACAAATCCTGGTGGCTGACGCATGTAAACCTCCTCATCCAGAACTCCATGCAAAAAGACATTCTGAACGTCCAGCTGACGAAGAAACCAGCCTCGAGTAACAGCCAAGGATAACAGAAGTCGGATAGTCGTTGGTTTGATCACCGGACTATATGTATCCTCATAGTCAAGACCATACCGTTGTTTGAACCCTTTCGCCACTAACCGTGCCTTATAGCATTCAATAGAACCATCAGCATGCCTTTTAACTTTGAAGACCCACTTGGAGTCAATGACATTAACACCAGAGACCGGAGGAACAAGTTGCCATGTACCATTTGTCAATAACGCTTGAAACTCTTGTTCCATAGCCTGTCGCCAATGAGGGATCCCAAGGGCAGCCTGAAAATGACGCGGTTCAGCCGAAGGATCTTCCTTGAGATGAGCAACACATGCTGCAAGCCACGCCACCGTCCCATCTTTGTGTTGCTTGGGACAGAAAATGCCAGACCTGCTGCGCGTGTGCGGCCTCTGAGCAGCAGCAACCGGTCGTGACGGAACCAGAGAGACCGGTGAGGCATCAGGCGACGAAGGCAGTGACGAGGCAGGGCCAGACGACGGCACGGAGGCGGGCGACACCAGCCCAGGCGATCCCGGCCCAGGCGAGGCTGGTCCAGGGGAGACCAGCCCAGGCGACTCCAGCCCAGGGGAGGCCGGCTCGCCATCCACGGCCGGCCCATTTGAGGCCAGCCCAGGGGAGTCGGGGGCGACACCTTGAGGCCCAGGCGATTCCATCCTGGGAAGAGCTGGTGCGGCAGCCGACCCCGGTCGCGCGGGTGAGGCCGGGGCTGCCGACCCCGGTCGCGCGGGAGGCATGCATGGCGCATGCATGTGTTGGAAATATGCCCTAGAGGCAATAATAAAAGTATTATTATTATTATATTTCCTTGTTCATGATAATTGTCTTTTATTCATGCTATAACTGTATTATCCGGAAATCGTAATACACGTGTGAATACATAGACCACAATATGTCCCTAGTGAGCCTCTAGTTGACTAGCTCGTTGTGATCAACAGATAGTCATGGTTTCCTGGCTATGGACATTGGATGTCGTTGATAACGGGATCACATCATTAGGAGAATGATGTGATGGACAAGACCCAATCCTAAGACTAGCACAAAAGATCGTGTAGTTCATTTGCTAGAGCTTTGCCAATGTCAAGTATCTCTTCCTTTGACCATGAGATCGTGTAATTCCTGGATACCGTAGGAGTGCTTTGGGTGTATCAAACGTCACAACGTAACTGGGTGACTATAAAGGTGCACTACAGGTATCTCCGAAAGTATCTATTGTTTTATGCGGATCGAGACTGGGATTTGTCACTCCGTGTAAACGGAGAGGTATCTCTGGGCCCACTCGGTAGGACATCATCATATGCGCAATGTGACCAAGGAGTTGATCACGGGATGATGTGTTACGGAACGAGTAAAGTGACTTGCCGGTAACGAGATTAAACAAGGTATTGGATACCGACGATCGAATCTCGGGCAAGTAACATACCGATAGACAAAGGGAATTGAATACGGGATCGATTGAGTCCTTGACATCGTGGTTCATCCGATGAGATCATCGTGGAACATGTGGGAGCCAACATGGGTATCCAGATCCCGCTGTTGGTTATTGACTGGAGAACGTCTCGGTCATGTCTGCATGTCTCCCGAACCCGTAGGGTCTACACACTTAAGGTTCGATGACGCTAGGGTTATAAAGGAAGCTTGTATGTGGTTACCGAATGTTGTTCGGAGTCCCGGATGAGATCCCGGACGTCACGAGGAGTTCCGAAATGGTCCGGAGGTAAAGATTTATATATAGGAAGTCCTGTTTCAGCCATCGGGACAAGTTTCGGGGTCATCGGTATTGTACCGGGACCACCGGAAGGGTCCCGGGGGCCCACCGGGTGGGGCCACCTGCCCCGGGGGGCCACATGGGCTGTAGGGGGTGCGCCTTGGCCTACATGGGCCAAGGGCACCAGCCCCAAGAGGCCCATGCGCCTGGGGAAACCCTAAAGGAAGAGTCCCAGCAGGGGAAGGCACCTCCTAGGTGCCTTGGGGGGGAGGACTCCTCCCCTGGCCGCCGCCCCCTTGGAGATTGGATCTCCTAGGGGCTGGCGCACCCCCCCTTGGGATCCCTATATATAGTGGGGTAGGAGGGCCTCCCAAACACACCTTATGCCTTTGGTGCAGCCCCTCCCTCTCTCCCAAGTTCCTCCTCCTCTCCCATGGTGCTTGGCGAAGCCCTGCTGGATTGCCACGCTCCTCCACCACCACCACGCCGTTGTGCTGCTGTTGGATGGAGTCTTCCTCAACCTCTCCCTCTCCCCTTGCTGGATCAAGGCGTGGGAGACATCGTCGGGCTGTACGTGTGTTGAACGCGGAGGTGCCGTCTGTTCGGCACTAGGATCATCGGTGATCTGAATCACGACGAGTACGACTCCATCAACCCCGTTCACTTGAACGCTTCCGCTTAGCGATCTACAAGGGTATGTAGATGCACTCTCTTTCTACTCGTTGTTGGTCTCTCCATAGATAGATCTTGGTGATACGTAGGAAATTTTTTGAATTTCTGCTACGTTCCCCAACAGTGGCATCATGAGCTAGGTCTATTGCGTAGATTCTTTGCACGAGTAGAACACAAAGTAGTTGTGGGCGTTGATGTTGTTCAATATGCTTACCGTTACTAGTCCAATCTTGTTTCGACGGTATTGTGGGATGAAGCGGCCCGGACCGACCTTACACGTACTCTTACGTGAGACAGGTTCCACCGATTGACATGCACTTGGTGCATAAGGTGGCTAGCGGGTGCCAGTCTCTCCCACTTTAGTCGGAATGGATTCGATGAAAAGGGTCCTTATGAAGGGTAAATAGCAATTGGCATATCACGTTGTGTTTTTGCGTAGGTAAGAAACGTTCTTGCTAGAAACCCATAGCAGCCACGTAAAACATGCAAACAACAATTAGAGGACGTCTAACTTGTTTTTGCAGGGTATGCTATGTGATGTGATATGGCCAAAAGGATGTGATGAATGATATATGTGATGTATGAGATTGATCATGTTCTTGTAATAGGATTCACGACTTGCATGTCGATGAGTATGACAACCGGCAGGAGCCATAGGAGTTGTCTTTATTTATTGTATGACCTGCGTGTCATTGAAGAACGCCATGTAAACTACTTTACTTTATTGCTAAACGCGTTAGTCATAGAAGTAGAAGTAGTCGTTGGCGTGACAACTTCATGAAGACACGATGATGGAGATCATGGTGTCATGCCGGTGACAAGATGATCATGGAGCCCCGAAGATGAAGATCAAAGGAGCTACATGATATTGGCCATATCATGTCACTACTCTATTTGATTGCATGTGATGTTTATCATGTTTATGCATCTTGTTTGCTTAGAACGACGGTAGTAAATAAGATGATCCCTTACAACAATTTCAAGAAGTGTTCTCCCCTAACTGTGCACCGTTGCTACAGTTCGTCGCTTCTAAGCACCACGTGATGATCGGGTGTGATGGATTCTTACGTTCACATACAACGGGTGTAAGACAGTTTTACACAGCGAAAACACTTAGGGTTAACTTGACGAGCCTAGCATGTACAGACATGGCCTCGGAACACGGAGACCGAAAGGTCGAGCATGAGTCGTATAGTAGATACGATCAACATGAAGATGTTCACCGATGTTAACTAGTCCGTCTCACGTGATGATCGGACACGGGCTAGTTGACTCGGATCATGTGATCACTTAGATGACCAGAGGGATGTCTATCTAAGTGGGAGTTCATAAGATGAACTTAATTATCCTGAACATAGTCAAAAGACCTTTTGCAAATTATGTCGTAGCTCGCGCTTTAGTTCTACTGTTCTAGATATGTTCCTAGAGAAAATATAGTTTGAAAGTTGAAAGTAGCAATTATGCGGACAGTAGAAAGCTTATGTCCTTAATGCACTGCTCAGTGTGTTGAACCTCGAACGTTGTCTGTGGATGTTGCGAACATCTGACATACACGTTTTGATAACTACGTGATAGTTCAGTTAAACAGTTTAGAATTGAGGCATCAAAGATGTTTTTGAAACATCGCGAAACATATGAGATGTTTTGAGGGCTGAAATTGGGATTTCAGGCTCGTGCCCATGTCAAGAGGTATAAGACCTCCGACGATTTTCTTAGCCTGCAAACTAAGGGAGAAAAGCTCAATCGTTGAGCTTGTGCTCAGATTGTCTGAGTGCAACAATCACTTGAATCGAGTGGGAGTTGATCTTCCAGATGAGATAGTGATGTTTCCCCAAAGTCATTGCCACCAAGCTGCTAGAGCTTCGTGATGAACTATAACATATCAAGGATAGAGATGATGATCCTTGAGGTATTCGCGTTGTTTGACATCGCGAAAGTAGAAATCAAGAAGGAGCATCAATTGTTGATGGTTGATGAAACCACTAGTTTCAAGAAGGGCAAGGGAAAGAAGGGATACTTCATGAAACGGCAAATCAGCTGCTGCACCAATGAAGAAACCCGAGGTTGAACCCAAACCCGAGACTAAGTGCTTCTGTAATAAGGGGAACAACCACTGGAGCAGGATTACCCTAGATACTTGGTAGATGAGAAGGCTGGCAAGGTCTATAGAAGTATATTGGATATACATTATGTTAATGTGTACTTTACTAGTACTCCTAGTAGCACCAGGGTATAAGATACCGGTTCGGTTGCTAAGTGTTAGTAACTCGAAATAAAAGCTACGGAATAAAACGGAGACTGGCTAAAGGTGAGCTGACGATATGTGTTGGAAGTGTTTCCAAGTTTGATGTGATCTAACATCGCACGCTCCCTCTACCATCAAGATTAGGATTAAACCTGAATAAGTGCTCTTGCACCTAAAGGAATGGTTTATTGAATTTTGATCGTAGGGATACACATTTTCATGCCAAAAGATATAAGATAGTAATGATAGTACCACTTACTTGTGGCACTGCCATGTAAGTCATAATGGTATAAAACGCATGAAGAAGCTCCATGTTGATGGATCTTTGGACTCACTCGTTTTAGAAAAGTTTGAGACATGCGAACCATGTCTGTTGGTGTATACGCATGAAGAAACTCCATACAGATGGATCGTTTGGACTCACTTGATTATGAATCACTTGAGATATGCAAATCATACCACATGGGCAAGATGACTGAAAAGCCTCGTTTTCAGTAAGATGGAACAAGATAGCAACTTATTGGAAGTAACACATTTTGATGTGTGCAGTCCAATGAGTGCTGAGGCATGCAGTGAATATCGTTATGTTCTTACTTCACAGATGATTCGAGTAGATGTTGAGAATATTTACTTGATGAAACGCAAGTCTGAATTATTGAATGGTTCAAGTAATTTCAGAGTGAAGTAGAAGATCATTGTGACAAGAGGATAAAATGTCTATGATATGATCATAGAGATGAATATCTGAGTTACGAGTTTTGGCACACAATTAAGACATTGTGGAAATTGTTTCGCAATTAATACCGCCTGGAACACCATAGTGTGATGGTGTGTCCGAACATCATAGTTGCACCCTGGTGCGTACCATGATGTCTCTTATCGAATTACCACTATTGTCCATGGGTTAGGCATTAGAGACAACCACATACACTTTAAATAGGGCACCACGTAATTCCGTTGAGATGACACCGTATGAATTATGGTTTAGAGAAACCTAAGTTGTCGTTTCTTAAAGGTTTGGGGCTGTGACGCTTATGTGAAAAAGTTTCAGGATTAAGCTCGAACCCAAAACGGATAAAGTACATCTTCATAGGACACCCAAAACAGTTGGGTATACCTCCTAATTCAGATCCGAAAGCAATATGAATTGTTTCTAGAATCGGGTCCTTTCTCGAGGAAAGGTTTCTCTCGAAAGAATTGAGTGGGAGGATGGTGGAGACTTGATGAGGTTATTGAACCATCAACCAGTGTGTAGCAGGGCACAGGAAGTTGTTCCTGTGGCACCTACACCAATTGAAGTAGAAGCTTATGATAGTGATCATGAAACTTCAGATCAAGTCACTCCCAAACCTCGTAGGGTGACAAGGATACGTACTACTTCAGAGTGGTACAGTAATCTTGTCTTGAAGGTCATGTTGCTACACAACAATGAACCTACGAGCTATGGAGAAGCGATTGTGGGCCCAAAATTCCGACAGATGGTTAGAAGCCATGAAATCCGAGATAGTATCCATATATCAGAACAAAGCATGGACTTTGATGGACTTGCCCGATGATCGGCAATCCATTGAGATAAATGGATCTTTTAAGAAGAAGACGGACGTGGATGGTAATGTCACCATTAAGAAAGCTCGACTTGTCGTTAAGATGTTTTCCGACAAGTTCAAGGAGTTGACTACGATGGGAATTTCTCACTCGTAGCGATGCTAAGAGTCTGTTAGAATTATGTTAGCGATCACTGCATTATTTATGAAATCTTGCAGATAGGATGTCAAAACATTGTTTCCTCGACGATTTTGAGGAAAGGTTGTATGTGATACAACCGGAAGGTTTTGTCAATCCTGAAAGATGCTAATAAGTATGCAAAGCTCCAGCAATCCTTCTGAGGACTGGAGTAAGCATCTCGGAGTTGGAATGTGCGCTTTGATGAGATGATCAAAGATTTTGGTGTATACAAAGTTTATGAGAAACTTGTATTTCCAAAGAAGTGAGTGGGAGCACTATAGAATTTCTGATGAGTATATGTTGATCAGAAATGATGTAGAATTTCTAGAAAGCATATAGGGTTATTTGAAAGGTGTTTTTCAATAGAAAACCTGGATTAAGCTACTTGAACATTGAGCATCGAGATCTATAAGGATAGATCAAAATGCTTAATAATACTTTCAAATGAGCACATACCTTGACATGATCTTGAAGGTGTTCAAGATGGACCAGTCAAAGAAGGAGTTCTTGCCTGAGTTGTAAGGTACGAAGTTAAGACTTAAAGCTCGACCACGGCAGAAAAGAGAGAAAGGACGAAGGTCGTCCCCTATGCTTTAGACGTAGGCTCTTCAGTATGCTATGCTGTGTACCGCACCTGAAGTGTGCCTTGCCATGAGTCAGTCAAGGGGTACAAGAGTGATCCAAGAATGGCTCACAGGACAGCGGTCAAAGTTATCCTTAGTAACTAGTGGACTAAGGAATTTTCTCGATTATGGAGGTGGTAAAAGAGTTCGTCGTAAAGGTTACGTCGATGCAAGCTTGACACCTATCCGGATAGCTCTGAGTAGAGAGACCGGATACATATAATGGAGCAATAATTTAGAATAGCTCCAAGTAGAACAGTTATTTGGATTAGCTCCAAATAGAGCGTGGTAGCTGCATCTAGGAGATGACATAGAGATTTGTAAAGCACACACGGATCTGAAAGGTTCAGACCCGTTGACTAAAACCTCTCTCACAAGCAACATGATCAAACATAAAACTCATTGAGTGTTAATCACATAGTGATGTGAACTAGACTACTGACTCTAGTAAACTCTTGGGTATTAGTCACATGGCGATGTGACCCGTGAGTGTTAATCACATGGCGATGTGAACTAGATTATTGACTCTAGTGCAAGTGGGAGACTGTTGGAAATATGCCCTAGAGGCAATAATAAAAGTATTATTATTATATTTCCTTGTTCATGATAATTGTCTTTTATTCATGCTATAACTGTATTATCCGGAAATCGTAATACACGTGTGAATACATAGACCACAATATGTCCCTAGTGAGCCTCTAGTTGACTAGCTCGTTGTGATCAACAGATAGTCATGGTTTCCTGGCTATGGACATTGGATGTCGTTGATAACGGGATCACATCATTAGGAGAATGATGTGATGGACAAGACCCAATCCTAAGACTAGCACAAAAGATCGTGTAGTTCATTTGCTAGAGCTTTGCCAATGTCAAGTATCTCTTCCTTTGACCATGAGATCGTGTAATTCCTGGATACCGTAGGAGTGCTTTGGGTGTATCAAACGTCACAACGTAACTGGGTGACTATAAAGGTGCACTACAGGTATCTCCGGAAGTATCTATTGTTTTATGCGGATCGAGACTGGGATTTGTCACTCCGTGTAAATGGAGAGGTATCTCTGGGCCCACTCGGTAGGACATCATCATATGCGCAATGTGACCAAGGAGTTGATCACGGGATGATGTGTTACGGAACGAGTAAAGTGACTTGCCGGTAACGAGATTGAACAAGGTATTGGATACCGACGATCGAATCTCGGGCAAGTAACATACCGATAGACAAAGGGAATTGAATACGGGATCGATTGAGTCCTTGACATCGTGGTTCATCCGATGAGATCATCGTGGAACATGTGGGAGCCAACATGGGTATCCAGATCCCGCTGTTGGTTATTGACTGGAGAACGTCTCGGTCATGTCTGCATGTCTCCCGAACCCGTAGGGTCTACACACTTAAGGTTCGATGACGCTAGGGTTATAAAGGAAGCTTGTATGTGGTTACCGAATGTTGTTCGGAGTCCCGGATGAGATCCCGGACGTCACGAGGAGTTCCGGAATGGTCCGGAGGTAAATATTTATATATAGGAAGTCCTGTTTCGGCCATCGGGACAAGTTTCGGGGTCATCGGTATTGTACCGGGACCACCGGAAGGGTCCCGGGGGCCCACCGGGTGGGGCCACCTGCCCCGGGGGGCCACATGGGCTGTAGGGGGTGCGCCTTGGCCTACATGGGCCAAGGGCACCAGCCCCAAGAGGCCCATGCGCCTGGGGAAACCCTAAAGGAAGAGTCCCAGCAGGGGAAGGCACCTCCTAGGTGCCTTGGGGGGGGGGAGGACTCCTCCCCTGGCCGCCGCCCCCTTGGAGATTGGATCTCCTAGGGGCTGGCGCACCCCCCCCCTTGGGATCCCTATATATAGTGGGGTAGGAGGGCCTCCCAAACACACCTTATGCCTTTGGTGCAGCCCCTCCCTCTCTCCCAAGTTCCTTCTCCTCTCCCATGGTGCTTGGCGAAGCCCTGCTGGATTGCCACGCTCCTCCACCACCACCACGCCGTTGTGCTGCTGTTGGATGGAGTCTTCCTCAACCTCTCCCTCTCCCCTTGCTGGATCAAGGCGTGGGAGACATCGTCGGGCTGTACGTGTGTTGAACGCGGAGGTGCCGTCCGTTCGGCACTAGGATCATCGGTGATCTGAATCACGACGAGTACGACTCCATCAACCCCGTTCACTTGAACGCTTCCGCTTAGCGATCTACAAGGGTATGTAGATGCACTCTCTTTCTACTCGTTGCTGGTCTCTCCATAGATAGATCTTGGTGATACGTAGGAAATTTTTTGAATTTCTGCTACGTTCCCCAACAGCATGGCACCAGGCACCAAGCCAGGTGCACCCGACGGCTCCTCCTGTTCATCCAGTAACTCAAGACGAGCTCCACGACCTGTACCTGCAGCATGATTAGGAAACAACGCAGGAGAATATGCAACATCAACAAATTGAGCAGGCAGGGGAGAAGTGGTAGATGAAGATGGAACCGGAGGTGCAGGAGTTATGGAGAAAGACGAGAACGGGAATACATTCTCATCAAACACAACATCACGCGAGATGTAGACACGGTTAGACGGAATGTGGAGACACTTGTACCCTTTATGAAGAGAGCTATACCCAAGAAAAACACAAAGTTTGGATCGAAACTCAAGCTTGCGCTTATTATATGGACGAAGATGAGGCCAGCAAGCACAGCCAAAAACTTTGAGAAAGGTATAATCTGGAGACTCATTAAGCAACAGTTCAAGCGATGTTTTCATTCCAAGGAGTCGTGTAGGAAGCCTATTTATGAGAAAACAGGCAGTGGAAAACGCATCACTCCAAAAACTAAAGGGTACCGATGCATGGGCAAGTAAAGTGAGACCAGTTTCAACAATGTGACGATGCTTACGTTCAGCCGTGCCATTCTGCTGATGTGTATGAGGACAAGACACGCGATGTGAAATTCCAAGCTTATTAAAAAAAAGAATTGAGGTTGTGATACTCACCCCCCCCCCAATCGGTCTGAACATGGATAATCTTATGCTTGAGAAGACGCTCAACATGAGCTTGAAATTGGAGGAACACATCAAACACGTCAGATTTACGCTTGATAAGGTAAAGCCATGTAAATCGACTATAAGCATCAATAAAACTGACATAATAATTATGACCATCCACAGAAGTTTGGGCATGCCCCCATACATCAGAAAAAATAAGCTCAAGTGGAGTTTTAACGACACGACTCGAATCTGAAAACGAAAGCTGACGACTCTTGCCTTGCTGACAGGCATCACAGACTGTGGCAGCATCTTTATTGGACACAATGGGAAGATTATGACTATGTAGGATACTACAAACTATGGGAGTTGCAGGATGACCAAGTCGTGCATGCCAATGAGTGGGCGAAACACGGACACCGCTGAACGCTCGAGGAGCAGATGGTGGATCAAGTGCATAAAGTCCATCACGCAGGCGACCTCTAAGCAGAACGTCCCTCGTGGCCCGATCCTTGATAAAAAAATAAAAATGATGAAACTCAGTGAAAACATTGTTATCACGAGTAAGTTGAGGAACAGACAATAAGCTACGAGTAGCAGAAGGAACTCGAAGAACATTATGGAGATGAAGAGATTTTTGTGTGCGAGTTAAGAGAGAGGCCTGACCAACATGTGATATGTGCATACCTGCTCCATTGGCGGTGTGAATCTGATCATGTCCACGGTACGGTTCTTGCATGGAAAGTTTGCCCATCTCGCCTGTCAGATGATTCGTAGCGCCCGTGTCCATGTACCAAGTTGGGTCGATGGGATATGATGGAGTGTGGCCTGCTTGGCGAGCAGGCTCATGAGTGGCCAAGGCAGCCTGCTTCTCGTTGCCTTTGCCATTGTTACCGATGCCGAGGAAGTCCTGCTTGAAGCGGCGATGACAGCGGGAGGCGATGTGACCTGGAATGTTGCACAGCTGACAGGGGAGCTGAACGCCACATGAGGGGCAGCAGGCACACCGACCACCCCCGGTCGGAGGCATGGCAGCGGCGGCAGGTGGCCGCTGAGTCTGTGGAGCCGAAGGCACTGACTTGCCGCCGGTGGGTGACTTGAAGGGCTTCCCTTTGCCACGCGCGGCAACATTGGCAGCAAGAAAACTCGGGTTAGAGCGGCGAGACTTGATGCGCTGTTCCGTGGCGAGGAGGTGGGCGTAGAGATCGCGAGGTTCAAGCGGAGTGTCACGACCATTGATATTTTCAGCAAGGTTATCATAGTCGTCGTCCAGTCCGTTCATGACGAAGGTGGTGAAGTCCTCCTTGCGAAGCGGCTGGCCAATGGAGGCCAAGGTATCAGCGAGACGCGTCATCTTGCCGAAATAGTCGGTGATGCTGAGGTCAAGAAGCTTGGTCTCCCCCAGCTCCGTACGAATAGTGTGAGCGCGCGCATGCTGCTGAGATGCGAAGCTCGTGTGCAGAGCAGACCACGCCTCCTGAGACGTGGCAGCGAAGAGAACCAAGGAGGACACCCCCTCGGTGAGCGATGACTGGATCGCGGAGAGGATGGCCTGATCCTGAGCTACCCATGCATGATACGCCGGATGATGCGGTGGAGGACATGGTAGGGAACCGTCAACGTAGCCTCCAGGTAGCGACTGCGGAGAAGCGGCAGCACCTGTGCACGCCATGACAGATAGTTGTCTGTCGTAAGCTTCACCGGGATGAGATGCGCGAAGTAGAACGGTGCAACTGCCGCGGCATGATCAGCCACGGGAGGCGACGTGTAGTAGGCCATGTGGGATGATCCAGCAGATGCACCAGGGCCCGACGTTGAGGACGGTGCAGCAGCTCCAGGGTAGGACGCGGCCATCGGAGGTGGATAGTATCCACCGTAGGGCAGCGGCGGTGGCGGGGCACCGTAGGGCATAGTCGGTGCCCGGGCCGACCCGCTGTTAGCGGCGCCGTAGGGCTGCGGGGCCGCAGCGACGTAGGGCGCCGTAGCCGCGGCCGCCGGATACGACGATCCGTACGGGGCGACAGCGTTGGTCGCAGCAGCCGCAGGAGAGGCCCCGTAGGGCCCTGCAGTCGACGGAGGAGGGGCCCCGTATGGCCCGGCGGTCGGCGGAGGAGGGGCCCCATAGGGCGCCGATCCCATCCAGGGACCCGCCGGGTCGGGGTACGCAGCGCCCCAGGCCTGCGGTGGCGCGATCGGGGAAGGAGGCAGCTGCGGATCGGACGAAGGCCCCGCCATCGAGGCCTGTCCGGAGTAGACCGAGGCCAGGGGGCGCGAAGAGAGGAACGGCGACGCAGGCGCCGTGGCAGGAGCCGGCGCGACGGCGGCGGCGGCGGATGTGGATGCGGTCGCGGCGGCGGCAGCGGAATACATTGGACCGGTTAGGGTTGATACCATGTTAAACACAAGGTTTTAGGAAACTGCACGACACCCGTAAAGGGGTGTGGCTATCTCATATATATATAAGGAGTACACAAGGTATACAATACAATATACAAGACTTATACAAAGGCTACATACAAATACAGTCTAACACTTGCTACAAGCTATATATAGCTGTTGCGCCATCTGGAATCGCTACATGCGTTATATGGGACTGAATAGCTAGCGGTTACCCCTGCATCGGCCTCATGCGTGCGGCGCGGGGTACACAGGCAACTGACGCATGGTGAGCCCAGTCACCGCCATGTGTCAAGCGTTGGACGCACCCATCGCAGCACTATTTCTTTTCTTTTTTTGCACATGTTTTTCTAAATTTTACTTGGTTTTTTTCTAGTTTTTTTAAGATTATTTTTGTATTTCATTTCTCACGTGAAGCACACCGTGTGTGAAAAGGCAAAGTTGTGCTTCACGGTGAAGCACAGTGACCCTTGCGAAAAGTGGAAAACACGTGCGAGCTTCTTGAAAAATTAAAAGCATACTTCATGGTGAAGCACAACAACTGTGCTTACTGAATAGTGAAAGCATATCTGCGCATCGTGTGAAGTGCTTTCATGTGAAAAAATGTGCTTCTAAAAAAAGTGAAGCACGGTATTGCTTCTTGGTTTCCATTTTGTTTTTTTTTTGTCCAGACCTATTAATATGGGACCTAGTCTCGAAGATCTCGATGCGAGAAATGCAACGGTGAAAATGGTTTATGATTTGAACACATTGTTCAAGAGATAAAAACATTTAAAAAATGAATCTACGCAAAAAAATACAGAACTATCAGGATGTGACAAGGGTCGTACATGCAGTGTGTCATTTGTTATCACCGGAAAAACATCAAAGTAACTTTTGGAGGGAGTATCCTTAACTAGTGATTTTGATGATATATATACCAGCTCCCTTACAATTCCGATGATCCTACGGTTCGTGCTCCGGCCTACGGAATGATTGAACGTGACTATGTCTTTGGCGAATCCTATTTGGCGCTGCCGTGCTGGGCCCGTCCATATTGTTTGTTTTCCAAAAAACAAAAAAAGTGCGGGAACAGGGTATTGAACCCACAACCACTTCATGGCGAGTGTTTTGCTACAACCAATCGGCTATGCCCGGACAATTCAGTGAGTTTTCTCTTTCCCTATTCTTCTTTAGTTCCGTTTGTTTTTCCTTTTTCCTTTTACTGTTTTTCTTATCCTTTTCTGTTTCTTCTTTTAGTTTTCTTTAATGAGCGCTTTAAAAAAAATCTTGAACCTTGTTTTCTAAATTGATAAACTTTTTAAATTATTTTTTTCAAATTTGATGAACTCTTTTCAAATTTCATGAAGTTTTTTCAATTTCGTCGAAGTTTCTTAAAACTTGATGATCTTTTTACAAATCCGATGTTTTTTTAAAAATCCATGAACTTTTTTACAAAGGTGATGAACTTTTTAAATATTTGATTATCTTTCTAAAAAATTTATGAACTTTTCCCAAATTCAGTGAACTTTTTTCAAATCTGATGAACTTTTTTGAAATGTTGATGAGCTGTTTGGAAATTCGATGAACTTCTTAAAATCCAATGAACTTTCTTGAAAAGTTGATGAACCTTTTTAGAATTTGATGAATTTTTGAAATTTCAGTGACTTTTTTCAGATCCGGTGATTTTTTTTCGAAAAGTTGATTAACTTTTGCAAAATTCATTGAACTTTTTTTCTAATTCGATGATTTTTTTTCCAAATCGTTGAACTTTTTTATAATTCGTGACGTTTTCTAAATCTATGGACATTGAAATCTTGTTTACGTTTATGCTTGAAAAGAAATCAACTTTTTCTGAATATCGCGGGTATTCTTTTGTTCTTAAGATGTACGCGCACCTAATTTAACACTAAGGCGTTGTGG
Organism: Triticum dicoccoides; assembly: GCF_002162155.2. Classification (NCBI taxonomy): domain Eukaryota; kingdom Viridiplantae; phylum Streptophyta; class Magnoliopsida; order Poales; family Poaceae; genus Triticum; species Triticum dicoccoides. The sequence goes on from NC_041381.1 coordinate 326,660,206, forward strand.
CACCAGTTGTTTACCAACCGCGCGATGTTCTGAATGGCGGCGGTTCGATTCCTTGCAATAGCGATTGTCTGTTTGTTTTTTCACGCTATTCAATACCTTTTGCACTGCTGTTCATCGGCCGGCCCACTGGCGTGCGCCTGAAGTGCTGATTAAGAGGTCGCTGCGGCATTGGTCGCACGCACAGGCGGTGCCCTGACTGGGTCGGCCCATTTAGGAATTGCAGGGGTGTAAAATTCATTAATTAAATTAGTCGGAGGAAGGGTCGACCTGGTAACCTACACCTAGTGTGGCAGACTTGCTACCCAGCCGAGCTATAGATTGGGAGTGACTACAAGGCAGCACGAAAACTGAAGAACTAAGTGAAGCGGCATATCCGATTTTTCCGAAGTGTTCCGGTAATTTATTGCTAATTGTGTTTTTTCTAAAATGTGAATAATGTATATTGTGAACAAATTTCGAAAATCAGAAACATTTGAAAAACATGAAAAAAATTGAAATTCTGAACAATTTTTGAAACATGTGTTTTTTAAATCAAACAAAATTTAAAAACACGAACAATTTTTGAAAAAAGGAAAACCATGAACAAAAATAGGAAATTTGTAATAATTTTTGAATTTGTGAACAAAATTTGAAATCAGGAACCATTTCGGAACTTTTGAATAAATTCACCAAATTGTTTTAAATTTGAGAAGACAAATTGGAAACATGAATATTTTTTGAAGGTTCGAATAATTTCTGAAAAAGGAAGACATTTCCTAGAATTTTGAACATTTTTTTAAAATAAAAATCATTATAGTCGAAGGAATAAACAAAAAACTTAAAAGCAAAAACCAAAAAATTATAAAACTAGAAAAAGAATAGCATAAATTAATAAATATAAATAGGGGAAAACGGTTTGGGAGTATTCTAGAAGGTCCTAAAACCAGGTACTATAGTGCCGCTAGAATGGGCCGGCCTGTTTACTCGTCATGATCAAGCCTGATGGCATCTAGAGGCCCAAATTTATATAGTTCAATCGCAAATGCTCACATACACTTCCTATGAATGCAAACACGTACACACTATCCCTATGATTACCTCCGAGATACTGAACTGGCATAACATCTTGAGATTGACAAAGTCACCACAGGTGCCTTGTAATCGATGGGAACATTTTCTCCAATTGAATGAACATCACCGAAAACGCTAAAAAATTCAGAAAAAATGAGAGAATCAATGCCAACTCTAAGACTTGAACCCTGGTGAGCTGACTTTCTGCTTGCCGGTAATGTCGGGTACAACAGACTTTTGGTTGAATGAGATTGTACCGGGATTGTCGATACCATAAAAAACACATGGAACTCTTTTTTCTTCATATACATTGGATTGCTTTCCGAGCAACCTAATTTACATCTCCTTCAAACCGTTACTCCCTTGCCTCATCAGTCTTACATTATGGCCCCACTGGTCCTAATGGATGTCAACTCGCTTTACTTATGAATTCGTGGTATATGTAAAGAGACTCGTGATTTATTTATATATTTAGAAGGTGAAAATTGATGTTTTTATGAAAAACTAACCCTAATTGTGGTGGTTTTGCATAATCAACTCCGTGCAACGGCAATGATCAGAAGAAGAATTGTGCAACCACAAGTAAAAAATAAGACCATATACTTTCGACGAGGGACAAAAGAGTAAGCTCGCCATTGCAAGTGATAAGGGGAAAAAACCACCTTGTTGAGGCTAGGGTTCACCCTAGCTAGTGAGAGCATCTCCATCCGAGGTCCCCAAATCCTCCCTATATGTCCAGCAGACAACTCGTACTGTGTCCGGACGGAAGAGAGAGAAAAAAAGTCCATTCAATCAAGGCCTCATATCCTCTCTATTTGTCTGGACGTCCGCAAACCTCATACTCAACCCATCTCCGGGGACGAAATGGCGTGTCCGGATAAGCCGCCACGTCGGGTATGGCCCACCCCAAATCACTTTCTCTCTTTCGTTTTGCTTTCTTTTCTAGCTCTTCAACAAATGGTAGATCGAAGCGGACACGGCCTTAGACACGGTCAAACAGTGTCCCACCTATCCATGAACAAATACAGGGTTAAATGAGCCCAGCCCAGTTTAAGATGATCTGAAGGGCCGACGGCAGAAAAACGAATACAATGGCATAGAGAGCAATTGATTTTGGTTGATAGGGGGGTGCGGAGTAGCAAGCAGACTATTATTGATCGTACTGGCTTTCATACAAAGTGTCACCGGTGCTTCAGGGACAAATGGAATGATCACCGAAAAGTTCCCCGATTTTGTACCGACGAGACAAATGACAAACTGGCAGACGACGCAAGCCATCATGGGCCTTTGGCCTTGGCTTAGCTCACGGTTCGTTATGCGTCGTCTTCAGAAACACATGTTTCAGCTACATGCCTCCGCTGGAATATATATCTCGACTCGTGCCATGGGAGAGGTGAGCTGTATCTCAACCGGCGTGCTGTGAAAAGGGCAGGCAGTTGTCGACCTTGACGTCGCCTTCACTGTTCCAGTCCAGCATCGCGAGATGCATCTCTAGTTCTCTACTCACTGTTTGTATTGTCTGCATGCACGAACACGACCAGTTCGGTTCACAAAAAAAGAAAAAGTAGGCGACCAGTTAGTTTCTTCTTCATTTAGTTGGACGCATGTTGCTTACAAACTTGTAGAGTAAAATACTACCACTACCTGTTAAAAATATGCACAAGCATGCTTAGAAACATTCTTGGCTCCCAAGGCTCGAGTTAGCCATGGATGGATGGGCATGCGTGGATGGGTCCTACGATTTTTTGGCATGGCTAGCTATAGCTGCGTGCCTGCACCACTCCATCGGTCGATCGCCATGGATGCGTGTGTAACAATCAAAGGTGAGGCATGCCTGCGTACGTGGGGCAGCCAAGAGAAGACAAAACGTATCGCTTGCCGAGTAGGCGAAGAGCATATAGTACTACTAGACCCATGTCTTGTAATTTCAGAACGTATCTCTTATAGTCTTATACTAGCAAAAGGGTCCGTGCGTTGCAACGAAAGAAAAGAATACCACATGCTCTTAATTTATAAAAAATGGTCAATATAATCTGAGTATTTGTAGCTACGGCCCAAGCAAAGATGGTCTTTGCCTACAAAAATGCAAGTTCAAGATTCCACATGCATGTCTTCTATTTAAACACGACTTGCATGTAGATTTAATACGTACAAAAAAAGGGCAAATGATCTTCAATTTCGTTTTCAATCCTGATTTTGCTGAGATGTTCATCAACAATCCGGATCAGTACTGATATGAAAGAAAGAAGGAATAATGCATCATTGATTAAGATTGCACCCTAGACAGTATTTAAACACCACTTGCATGTAGATTTAATACGTACAAAGAAAGGGGCAAATGACCTTCAATTTCGTTTCAATCCTGATTTTGCTGAGATGTTCATCAACAATCCGGAACAATACTGGTATGAAAGAAAGACGGATAATGCATTATTGATTAAGTTTGCACCCTAGACAGTAATTTTTTAAGGTTAACGGGTAAAATAACATCATATTCAGATTCTATATATTTTTCTAGTCAAATTCCATATATAACGTGTTAAATTTGGAGTTACGGTTTAGAAGTTATGACTATTTTAAAAAACATTTAATATGTACTGCAGGTTTAATGTCAGAAATATTAGGGGATTTTCTATAAAATAGCATGACGGGCTAAGAATACCTATTTCTTTTATTAGTAGGTACAGATTCCTGAAAAAAAAAACATTTTTAAAAAGATAGGGATAGGGAGACATCTCCCTCTCCCTCCTCTCCGGTTTATAGGTCCACTCATGTGCGTATTTCTAGATTGTCAATTTTACTGATGGTATATGAATTATGTATAAAAAATGCTATGTTATTAGAAAATATAACACTTGAAGTTTCTAATGTCATAATTTTTGTAATGTATATATACTCCCTCCATTCCCTAATACAAGCCCACTTCATATTTTTTATGTCTAACTTTGACCATTGGTCTTATCAACAAAAAGTGAGTTATATGCCACGAAAAGTATTTCATTGGATGCACATTTCGAAGAACATTCCAATGATATATTTTTTATGACATAAAATCTATATTTTGTTGACCAAAATTACAAGTCAAAATTTGACATGAAAAACGAAGTGACCTTATATAAGAAAATGGAGGGAGTGGGAGTAACTCATATCATGTAGATCTTGTCAATCTAGGGACACTGTGAGCCTAATAAGCCAGAAAAGTGGTACTCTCTCCGCTCCTTTATATAAGGTGTATTTGTTTTTCATAAAAAAATCACAATAAAATATACGGTATATTTCTCATTTTTCACTCATTTTTTTTCTTTTTACCCCTCCACCATCCAGTATATGCCTTTCATAAAAACAAATACATGATCCATAGTTGGAAGGTAATAAAAATAGAATATCTCTCCCTGATTGTGTGCACCACATTTCTCTCTCTCTCCCATCTCACTGATTGATTTTATTCCCGTGAAGCGAGATTCAGTTGCATGTTATTAGGTTGATGGTTATTAGTTGATGCTAATTAAGATGCTAAATGCCTAAATAGTGTGCCGCCCCCGACTCAATCGTGCACTAATCATACACGCAAATATATACGATCAAGATCAAAGACTCACGGAAAGATAACACACACAACTCTAGACACAAATTAAAATAATACAAGCTTTATATTACAAGCCAGGGGCCTCGAGGGCTCGAATACATAAGCTCGAGTTACACAAGAGTCAGCAGAAGCAACAATATCTGAGTATAAACATAAGTAAACAAGCCTGCCTTAAGAATGCTAGCAAAACAAAGATAACCGATCAAAAGGGCGCATGCCTCCTGCCTGGGAGTCTCCTATGTACTCCTGGTCGTCGGCGGTCTCCACGTAGTAGTAGGCACCGCCGGGGTAGTAGTAGTCGTCGGTGGGGTTGGCTGGCTCCTGGGCTCCATCGTCTGATTGCAACAATCGGGTATAGGGGAAAAGAGGCAGCAAAGCAACCATGAGTACTCATCCAAAGAACTCGCAAGACTTATATCAGATCTATACTAAGTATGCATCAGCATCAAAGGAATGTGGCTATATCTTTTTACTGAACTGCGGAAATGCCAGGATAGAATGGGAAGGCCTAGCCTATCAAAGACTAGTATCTTGGAGCATTAGAAGAGTGCAGATTAGCATATTATAAAGTAACATGTATATCCTAGTAACGCCTAGAGATCCTTCCTCGACTCCCTACGAGAAAGCAATACCGGAGCCATCATATCCATCTCATGTCTCCAGCATCCAGTTCTAGTTGTATAGATTGGGATACAACTTCGAGCGTCTGTTATCGTGGACACGGCTATTCGGATAGATAAACTTCCCTGCAGGGGTGCACAAACTTACCCAACATGCTCGATTAACGCTGGTCGGGCACACCTTCAGATCATGCCCGGCCTCGCCTCATCGACACACCGTAGTCCTACCTAGACTCAATAGAGAGGCCTGCATGCTTTTCTACACCCTAAGTGCTCACGAGTCTGAGGACCATCGCCCTTTGCACTCTGCATGTTGCGAGGACGGTCGAGATCAGTCCTGGCTACCTCTTTATACAAAGCAGGTGCTTACGCGGACCACCCAGGCGCGTGCCGCTCCATCACTGAGGTCTGAGAACTTTCGGAAGAACGTACGACGCAGAGTGCCCATACTTATTCCCGCGTGGTGGTTAGTGCGAAAAGGCCAGAGGCCTACTCGGATCACATATCCAAACCAATAATATCTTGGGAGCGCGCGGAGATGATCAATGATCCATGATCTGTGGTCCCGTCGCCCCATCTCACGGACTTTTGCCAAGGGCTAAGAATGCTCGGCCGTGCCGCGTATTTATCTCGCGGGTACCCTCCAGGTCAACCCGACTCCACATCACTCGCGGGTACCCTCACGGTCAACCCGACTTCACATTTCTCTCGCGGGTACCCCTCAGGGCCGACCCAACTTCAACATAGTTCTGGGGTAAAGTCAAAGTAACCGTGTGTCCATAGCATCAAGGGAGAAAATCCGAGGTATCACCCTCGATGGATTACCACTCAATGCAACCGTCAAGGTGACCTTGGAGAATCACCCTCGAAGGGTTCACACTTGAGGTGTTGCACGACAGAGTCGTTATCAGAAGTGGTGAAGGAGGAATCACCCTTCGTGGACCACTACCGATTAGCTACACTACAGAGATATCATCAGAAGTGCGTTACGAGGTATCACCCTCGACACTTGATAGTAACTCTACAGAGTCGTACAACTAAGGGGGTGTTGAGGAACGTTTCATGGGGAACAAAAAAATCCTAAGCTCACCAAGATCAACCTAGGAGATTCACATCTACGAGAGGAGAGTGGTTTCTACATACCCTTCTAGACCGAAAGCGTTAACGATCTAGAGATCATGGTTGGCGTAGTCGTACTCGCGTCGAGATCCAACCCAATACAAGTACCGCACGTGCGACACCTCCGAGTTTAGCATGCGTACGGCTGAACAACATCCTCTCCTTCTTGATCCAGCAAGGGAGGGAGAGGAGATAGATGAGATCTGAACCAACACGACGACATGGTGGTGGTGGTGGCAGCGGAACTCCGGCAAGGCTTCGCCAAGCGCGTATCGGTGAAACGTGGGAGGAGTTGGGAGAGGTAACGGGCAAGGGTCGGAGGGCGGCTGCTCCTAGCGCCTCCCCACCTTTATATAGGCGTGGAGGGGGCTGGTGGCTTGCCCTCCAAGGCCCTAGGGTCGTAGGTCAAAGAGGGAGGAAGGAAATCCCTCCTTTCCTTCCCCATCGATCGCTATCCCCCCTTTTTAGGGATCCCGATCTTATCCCTTTGGGATATGATACTATTCCTTTTAAGGGAGGATCTTGGTGCGCCTAGACCAGGGTTGTGGGGACTTTCCCCACTACCCACATTCATGTGGGTCCCTAATACGTCCATTTTGCATCGTGTTTTCCTACTGTTATTTATAATGTTTTTATGCATAATAGTGCTTTTGGGAATAATTATAATGCCTTTTCTCTCATAATTTGCAAGGTTTACACAAAGAGGGAGAATACCGGCAGCTGGAATTCTGGACCTGAAAAAGCACATCAGAGCTCCTATTCTGCACAACTCCAAATAAGCTGAAACTTCATGGAGATTTTTTATGGATTATTTAATAATTATTGGAGCAAATAACTATTAGAGGGGGCCCACCATGTGGGCACAACCCACTTGGGCGCGCCAGGGAGCCCAGGCGCGCCCTGGTGGGTTGTGCCCTCCTCGGCCCACCTCCGGTGCCCCTCTTCTGGTATATAAGTCATTTTGACCTAGAAAAAATATGGAGAGAACTTTCAGGACGAATCATTGCCGTCTTGAGGCGGAACTTGGGCAAGAGCACTTTTGCCCTCCGGTGGAGCGATTCCGCCAGGGGAACTTCCCTCCCAGAGGGGGAAATCATCATCATCGTCATCACCAATAACTCTCCCATCTTTGGGAGGGCCATCTCCATCAATATCTTCAACAACACCATCTCCTCTCAAACCCTAGTTCATCTCTTGTGTTCAATCTTTGTACCAAAACCTTAGATTGGTGCTTGTGGGTGACCAGTAGTGTTGATTACATCTTGTAGTTGATTACTATATGGTTTATTTGGTGGAAGATTATATGTTCAGATCCATTATGCTATTTATTACCCCTCTAATCTTGAGCATGGTTATTATTTGTGAGTAGTTACTTTTGTTCTTGAGGTCACGGGAGAAGTCACGATGCAAGTAATCATGTGAACTTGATATGTGTTCGATATTTTGATGGTATGTATGTTGTTATTCCCTTAGTGGTGTCATGTGAATGTCGACTACATGGCACTTCACCATATTTGGGCCTCAGGGAATGCATTGTGGAGTAGTTATTAGATGATGGGTTTCTAGAGTGACAGAAGCTTAAACCGTAGTTTATGCGCTACTTCGTAAGGCAGCGATTTGGATCCAAAAGTTTAATGCTATGGTTAGATTTTATCTTAATACTTTTCTCGTAGTTGCGGATGCTTGCGAGGGGGTTAATCATAAGTAGGAGGTTTGTTCAAGTAAGAACAACACCTAAGAACCGCTCCACCCACATATAAAATTATCAAAGTAACGAACATGAATCAAACCAACATGATGAAAGTGATATGATGAAATCACGATGAGCTAGATGCATAGGATTTTTTTTGGTGAAATCACTTTCATCATGTTGGCTTGATTCGTGTTCGCTACTTTGATAATTTGATATGTGGGTGGACCGGTGCTTAGGTGCTGTTCTTACTTGAAGAAACCTCCTACTTATGATTAACCCCATCTCAAGCATCCGCAACTACGAGAAACGTGTTAAGATAAAATCGAACCATAGCATTAAACTTTTGGACCCAAATCAGTCCCTTACGAAGTAGTGCATAAACTAGGGTTTAAGCTTCTATCACTCGAGCAACCCATCATCTAATAACTACTCCACAATGCATTCCCTTAGGCCCAAATATGGTGAAGTGCCATGTAGTCGACGTTCACATGATACCACTGAGGGAATAACAACATACATATCATCAAAATATCAAACACATATCAAGTTCACATGATTACTTGCAACATGACCTTCTCCCGTGACCTCAAGAAAAAAATTAACTACTCACAAATAATAATCATGCTCAAGATTAGAGGGTATTAAATAGGATAATATATCTGAATATATAATCTTCCACCAAATAAACCATATACTAATCAACTACAAGATGTAATCAACACTACTAGTCACCCACAAGCACCAAAATCTAAGATTCCGGTACAAAGACTGAACACAAGAGATGAACTAAGGTTTGAAAGGAGATGGTGCTGTTGAAGATGTTGATGGAGATGGCCCTCCCAAATATGGGAAAGTTTTTGGTGATGACAATGACGATGATTTCCCCCTCCGGGAGGGAAGTTCCCCCGACGGAATTGCTCCGCCGGAGGACAAAAGTTCTCCTACCCGAGTTCTGCCTCGAGACAGCGGCACTTCGTCCCGAATGTCCTCTCATTATATTTTCTAGGTCAAAATGACTTATATACCAGAAGAGGAGCACCAGAGGTGGGCCGAGGAGGGCACAACCCACCAGGGCGCGCCTGGGCTCCCTAGCGCACCCAGGTGGGTTGTGCCCACCTGGTGGGCCCCATCTAGTAGTTACTTTCTCCAATAATTCTTAAATAACCCATAAAAAATCACCGTGAAGTTTCAGCTTATTTGGAGTTGTGCAGAATAGGTAGCTCCGACGTGCTTTTTCAGGTCCAGAATTCCAGCTCCCGATATTCCCCCTCTTTGTGTAAACCTTGCAAATTATGAGAGAAAAGGCATTATAATTACTCCCAAAAGCATTATTATGTATAAAAACATTATAAATAACAGTAGGAAAGCATGATGCAAAGTGGATGTATCAACTCCCCCAAGCTTAGACCTCGCTTGTCCTCAAGCGAAAACCGAAATCGAAAGACATGTCCACATGCTTAGAGAGAGAGAGAGGTGTCGATTAAAACAAAATACGGACATAGAAGCATCATGCATATTATTATAACAAGAAAGAACTTTAACATAAAACTTTATCAAATAACTTTTACCACATAACTTTTATCATATAACTTCCCATGAACACGTAACAATTCATCACAATGTTGAAGTATAAAGCATAAACCTTATTGAAAACCAACAAACTATGTTCTCAGTCAACTTTGCAGCTACAACTCATCATATTTTCAGGAAAGGTCACGTATCGGAGCCTTTAGGCAAGTCCACATATTGAACCATCATTTAATCTTCTATGATTGCTAACACTCACAGCATACCCATGAACAGAAGTTTCAACCAGACACATAGAAAGATAGGGGCTTATAGTTTCTCCTCCCAACATATTCACCTCAAGGGTGATGTCGACAATAATAACTCATGCATACTCATATCCTACTGGATATATGTGCCTAGATCTTTCCTCGCCATATGGTGCTTGCAAAAAGAGAAAATAAAAAGGAATAGGTAAGAATACTTTGACTCCTTCGTAAAAGTAAATGCATAAGAGTAAAAGATAGGCCCTTCACAGAGGGAAGCAGAGGTTGTCATGCACTTATTTGTTTGTATGCCAAATCCCTTAATGCAAAAGAATGTCACATTATATGGCCCCTTATGATAGCAACCTTTATTATGTAGGTTGTCGCTTTTATTCTTTGCCATCACAAGTTCGTACAACACTCAATTTTCTCTTACACTAAATGATCCAACACTTTTAGAGGAAATTTTTATTGCCTTATTGCACCGATGACAACTTACTTGAAGGATCTTACTCAATCCATAGGTAGGTATGGTGGACTCTCGAAATGAGATTTGGGTTAACGGTTTTGGATGCACAAGTAGTATCTCTACTTACTGCGGAATTTTTGGCTAGAAAAGATATTGAGCAAGCACCACATGTTAAAGGATCTATGACAATATAACTTCTATGTGAATATGAACAAACATAAATCATTACGTTGTCTTCCTTGTCCAACATCAACTATTTTGACTATTTTGACACAAAATATTTAATGGGGGCTCACAATCATAAAAGATGTCCAAGATAGTGTATTTTCATGTGAATCTTCTCTCCCTTATTAATTCTTTCATGAGTTGCATGATTGACCAATGCTATGTTTGTCAATCTCCAACAAATTTTACCAGTTATACTTTCCTTATATGATCTCATTACTTACCATAAGATTAGTATATGATCTTATTCATTTATTTCCTTTTCTTTTTATTGAAACATTAAAGTAAAGAAACAAGACTCAAACTACTCTTCATTATATACCTCGAGCATGATTACATCGATAGATAGATCACTAAGAAAACACTTGAAAACAAAGTATCGAACTAAGCTTTCATTCAACTAAATCATAGGAAAACTAAAGATCAAACTAAAATAGATAAAAACAAAGATAGTGGTGGTGATACGATACCGGGACACCTCCCCCAAGCCTGGCACAAGCCAAGGGGTACCATGAACTCGGGTCTCCTTTGGTGATGAAGAAGGTGGTGGTGGTGATGAGGTAGCGATCTTATCTTCCGGTTTCCATGGCAATGGCTCACCATCATAAGAGGAGGAACGAGTCTCGCGAGTCTTGAAACTAGCAGCCAAACTCATACCTTTAAACCTTGCCTCATATTCAAAGACTTGGTTTTGGAGATCATAAATTTGGCTTTGTAGAAAGTTGATTTGCTCGTTGAAGGTGAAGACGATGTCATTCATGGATTTGCCATCCACCTTGAGATCACGGGTATAATCTGCGATCATGATGTGATTGGCATTGAGTCCACGTTCCACCATCCCCTTGCACTTGAAGACCTCCTCCTCCATAGCTTCGAGCCTGGCCTCCACGGTCCCCTTCCCCTTTGGACCCTGGACGTCCCGGATATGGAGCAACCCCTCACGCATCTTAATGGCTTGAGGGTGTTGCATCACCTCCCGCAAATGCGGGTTGATGACATTCTCGAAGAACTTGTCCTCGGAGGAGCAAGCGGCCATGGCGATCTAGATCTGTCAGAAAACAACAAGAAAGTAGAACAGAAGATTTCTCCGTGATACGGTTACCAATACGTTCGGGGGGTATATAAAGATTTTTTATCTTGGGAAACAAGCAAACGGGAGGAAAACGGAGTCAGGAAGGTTTCCGAGGTGGGCACAACCCACCTGGGTGCGCCAGGGGGCCCTGGCCCGCCCTGGTGTCTTGTTCCCTCCTCGGGTGCCCTCCTCGTTGTTTCCTATTTTCCTAATTTTTAATATATTCCAACTGACAGAAAATATTTTTGTGGATTTTTCGGAGTCCGTTTACTTACCGTATCACGTACCTCCTCTTTTTTAATTATTCCGGAGTGTCCTGGAAGGTCTCCTTTATGTGTTCCTTAGTGTCATAGTTTGAATAATATTGCTTTCAACATTAATAGGTGTACCTGAGATATAGTGTTTAATTCTTTGCCCATTGACCACCTTCGGGTTAGTACCTTCGGCATTATTCATTTTGATAGCTCCAGAGCGGTAAACCTCTTCGATGATATATAGTCCTTCCCATTTAGAGAGAAGTTTCCCTGGAAAGAACCTGAAACGAGAGTTGTACAATAGAACATATTCTCCAACTTTGTTCTCTTTTGGATTCTTTTCTCATGCCATCTTTTAACCTTTTATTTAAATAACTTGGCATTTCCATAAGCTTGGGTTCTCCATTCATCAAGTGAGCTAATATCAAATAACCTCTTTTCATCGGCAAGTTTTAAATCATAGTTGACTTCTTTAATTGCCCAATATGCTTTATGTACTAACTCAAGAGGCCAATGACAAGTTTTTCCATAGACCATTTTGTAGGGAGACATACCCATAGGATTTTTATATGCTGTTCGGTAGGCCCAAAGTGCATCATCTAATTTCTTCGACCAATTCTTTCGGGACCTATTAACGGTTTTTTGAAGTATTAGTTTTATTTCCCTATTGCTAAGTTCAACTTGACCACTAGATTGAGGATGATAGGGTGATGCAATTCTATGGTTAAGATCGTATTTAGCAAGCATTTTACGGAAAGCACCATGAATAAAGTGTGAACCACCATCAGTAATTAAATATCTAGGGACTCCAAACCTCAGGAAAATAACTTCTTTAAGCATTTTAATGGAAGTGTTATGATCAACAGTACTAGTTGGAATAACTTCTACCCACTTAGTAACGTAACCAACAGCAACCAAAATATGTGTATACCCATTAGAGGAAGGAAAAGGTCCCATATAATCAAAACTCTAAAGATCAAATGGTTCAAGAGCAAGTGAATAATTCATAGGCATTTCTTGATGCTTACCAATATTACCAATTCGTTGACATTCATCACAAGATAAACCAAACTTACGGACATCCTTGAAGAGGGTAGGCCAATAAAAACCAGATTGCAATACCTTGTGAGCAGTTCTATCTCCCGCATGATGCCCTCCATAAGCTTCAGAGTGACATTTCCGTAGGATTTGTTCTTGTTCATTCTCAGGTACACAACGTGTAATAATATCATCTACTCCTTCTATATAATGATGTGGGTCATCCCAAAAGTAATGTCTTAAATCATAGAAGAACTTTTTCTTTTGTTGGTATGTGAAACTAGGTGGTATGTATTTAGCAACAATATAATTAGCATAGTCAGGATACCAAGGAGTGTTATGAGAAACATTTATTGTAGCTAGTTGTTCATCAGGGAAGCTATCATCAATGGGTAGTGGGTCATCAAGGATATTCTCTAACCTAGACAAGTTATCAGCTACGGGGTTCTCAGCTCCTTTTCTATCAGTTATATGTAAATCAAATTCTTGTAGCAAGAGAACCCACCTAATGAGTGTAGGTTTAGCATCTTTCTTTTCCATAAGATATTTAATAGGACATGATCGGTGTGAACAATAACTTCAGAATAAAAAATGTAAGATCTGAATTTTTCACAAGAAAACACAACTGCTAAAAATTCTTTTTCAGTAGTAGCATAATTTATTTGGGCACCGTCTAGAGTTTTGCTAGCATAATGAATAACATTTAGTTTCTTATCAACTCTTTGTACTAGAACAACACCAACAGCATAATCACTAGAGTCACATATAATTTCAAAAGGCAAGTTCCAATCAGGTGGCTGAACAATAGGTGTAGAAGTTAAGGCCTTCTTAAGTGTTTCAAAGGCTTCTACACAATCATCATAAAAAACAAGTAGAACATCCTTTTGTAAAAGATTTGTAAGAGGCCTAGAAATTTTAGAGAAGTCTTTAATAAAACTCCTATAGAAACTAACATGACCAAGGAAACTACGAATACCTTTAACATCTTTAGGACATGGCATTTTCTGAATTGCATCAACTTTAGCTTTATCCACTTCAATACCTTGTTCAGAAATTTTATGCCCCAAGACAATACCTTCATTAACCATAAAATGGCACTTATCCCAATTCAAGACAAGAAGTTTGCTCACATCTTTGCAAAACTCTATCAAGGTTGCTTAAGCAATCATCAAAAGAAGATCAATATACAGAAAAATCATCCATGAAAACCTCAACAATCTTTTCACAAAAATTAGAGAATATAGCAGTCATACATCTTTGAAATGTAGCAGGTGCATTGCATAAACCAAAAGACATACGTCTATAAGGATAAGTCCCAAAAGGGCAAGTAAAGGTGGTTTTCTCTTGACCAGGTTGTGAAACAGGTATTTGAGAAAAACCAGAATATCCATCAAGGAAGCAAAAGTGTGTGTGCTTTGATAACCTTCTCTAACATTTGATCAATAAAAGGCAAGGGGTAATGATCTTTTCTAGTTTCTTTATTTAATTTTGTAAAAGCAATTACCATCCTATAACCACTAACAATTCTTTGTGGAATAAGTTCATTTTTATCATTAGGAACAACGGTAATACCTCCTTTCTTAGGGACACAATGAATGGGGCTCACCCATCTACTATTAGCTATGGGATAGATTATACCTGCTTCCAGAAGCTTTAATATTTCAGTCCTTACCACTTCTTTCATCTTAGGATTCAATCGTCGTTGATGATTAACAACGGGTTTAGCATCAAGTTTCATATTAATCTTGTGTTGATAGAGGGTGGGACTAATGCCTGTAAGATCATAAAGAGTATATCCAATAGCAGCTCGGTGCTTCTTCAGAAGTTTCAATAATATCTCTTCTTCATGTTCTGAAAGGTTAGCACTAATAGTAACAGGATATATCTTTTCCTCATCAAGATAAGCATATTTCAGAGTGTCAGGCGATTGTTTAATTCAAACACAGGATCACCTTTAGGTGGAGGAGGACCTCCTAGAGTTTCAATAGGTAGATTATGTTTGAGCAAAGGTCGTTGTTCAAAGAAAAATTTATCTATCGCATTTCTTTCATTCATATGCATATCATTTTCATGGTCTAGCAAATATTGTTCTAGTGGACCAGTAGGAGGAATGGCAATAGAAGCAAGACCAATTATTTCATCCTTACTAGGTAATTCTTTCTTGTGAGGTTGTCTATTTAACTTTGAAAAATTAAACTCATGAAACTCATCACCAAAGCTAACACTGACAGTTTGTTTATGACAATCTATAGTAGCATTGACAGTGTTTAAGAAAGGTCTACCAAAGATAATGGGATAGAAGTCATCTTGTGGGGAACCAAGAACTAGAAAATCAGTAGGGTATTTTGTTTTCCCACACAAGACATCAACATATCTAACTATCCCAAGTGGTGTCCTGGTGTCTCTATTAGCAAGTTTAATAGTAACATCTATGTCTTCTATTTTAGTGAGTGCTACATCATTCATAATTTCTTGGTATAATGTAAAAGGAATAGCACTCACGCTAGCACGTAAATCACATAAACCATGATAACAGTGATCTCCTATTTTAACTAAGACAACAGGCATGCCAACAACAGGTCCATTTTTATCTTTTTCATCGGGTTTGGCAATTCTAGTAGCTTCATCACAGAAGTAAATAACATGCCCATCAATATTTTCTACTAGGAGATCTTTAACCATATAAACACTAGGTTCTACTTTAATTTGTTCAGCAGGTTTAGGTGCTCTAATATGACTTTTGCGAACCACAATTGAAACCTTAGCATGTTCCTTTATCCTAACAGGGAAATGTGTTTTTTCAATATAAGCAGTAGGCACAACTAGATCAACATTGTAAATGATACTTTCATCTTTAGCTATGTCGGGTTCTTTAATTTATTCTTTAATAGGTGGGTGATATTTAAACCACTTCTCCTTAGGGAGATCAACATGAATAGCAAATGATTCACAAAAGGAGGCTACTATCTCAGAATCAAGTCCATATTTAGTGCTAAACTTGTGAAAAGCATCAGTATTCATAGAAGATTTAACACAACCAAATTCAAGTTTAATAGCTGACTCTTTACCTACGTCGAGTTCCCAATCTTTAGAGTTGCGTTTAATTCTTTCTAAAAGATCCCACATGAATTCAATAGTCTTCTTCATAAAAGAACCAGTACAAGGAAGTATCGAGCATGGATCGATCATCATGTGAAAGCCGGGCATAAAAATTCTGAATAATAATTTCTCTTGAGAGCTCATGATTGGGGCATGAATATAACATTGAATTAAGCCTCCTACAAGATAGAGCGATACTTTCTCCTTCACAAGGCCAAAAATTATATATATAATTCCGATCACGATGAACTAGATGCATAGGATAATTTTTTTTGGTGAAATTCCAATTTCAATCGATTCCAATTCCAAGATCTAATATCATAACATAGCGTATACCATGCCAATGCTTTTCCCTTCAAAGATAAAGGGAAAACCTTCTTATTTGCTTCATCTCTGGGCAAACCTACAAGCTTAAATAATCCACATATATCAAGTGCATATTAGGATGTACAGTTCCATATCCCGCATTAGGATTAGCTAGCAGTTGTTCTATCATACCAAAAGGAATTTTATAACCAATATTTTCAGTAGGCGCAGTATGTTGAGGAGCAACTAATTGTGGTTCCGGTCAAGGTGAAGATACCCCAAACAAACCCCTCAAAGGATGATTCTCCATAATAACAAGTGACAATAAATTTCAGCACATAGTAATAATTTTCCCTTACCAATTTCCACTTACCAAGAGCGCTTCACTCCCTGGCAATGGCGCCAGAAAAGAGCCTTGATGACCCACAAGTATAGGGGATCAATCGTAGTCCTTTCTATAAGTAAGAGTGTCGAACCCAAGGTGGAGCACAAGGAAATGACAAGTGGTTTTCAGCAAGGTAATATCTGCAAGCACTGAAATTGTAGGTAACAAGTTGTTTGATAGCAAGATAATACGTAACAAGCAAGTAACCGTAACGCTAACAAAATTGCAGAAAAGGTATCCCAATCCTTTTGAGGCAAAGGGCATGCCAAAACAGTCTCTTATGATAAGCAAATTGTTCTTGAGGGTACACGGGGATTTCATCATATCACTTTCATCATGTTGGCTTGATTCGTGTTCGCTACTTTGATAATTTGATATGTGGGTGGACTGGTGCTTAGGTGTTGTTCTTACTTGAACAAACCTCCTACTTATGATTAATCCTCTCGCAAGCATCCACAACTATGAGAAAAGTATTAAGATAAAATCTAACCATAACATTAAACTTTTGGATCCAAATCAGTCCCTTATGAAGTAGCGCATAAACTAGGGTTTAAGCTTTTGTCACTCTAGTAATCCATCATCTAATAACTACTCCACAATGCATTCCCTTAGGCCTAAATATGGTGAAGTGCCATGTAGTCGACGTTCACATGAAACCACTAAGGGAATAACAACATACATATCATCAAAATATCAAACACATATCAAGTTCACATGATTACTTGCAACATGACTTCTCCCGTGACCTCAAGAACAAAAGTAAGTACTCACGAATAATAATCATGCTCAAGATCAGAGGGGTATTAAATAGCATAATGGATCTGAACATATAATCTTCCACCAAATAAATCATATAGTAATCAACTACAAGATGTAATCAACACTACTAGTCACCCACAAGCACCAATCTAAGGTTCCGGTACAAAGATTGAAAACAAGAGATGAACTAGGGTTTGAGAGGAGATGGAGCTGTTGAAGATGTTGATGGATATGGCCATCCCAAAGATGGGAGAGTTGTTGGTGATGATGATGACGATGATTTCCCCCTTCAGGAGGGAAGTTCTCCCGGCGGAATCGCTCCGCCGGAGGGCAAAAGTGCTCCTGCCCAAGTTCCGCCTTGAGACTGCGGCGCTTCATCCCGAAAGTCCTCTCCTTACTTTATCTAGGTCAAAATGACTTATATACCAGAAGAGGAGCACCGGAGGTGGGCTGAGGAGGGCACAACCGACCAGGGCGCGCCTGGGCTCCCTAGCGCGCCCAGGTGGTTGTGCCCACCTGGTGTGTCCCCTCTGGTAGTTGTTTGCTACCATAATTCTTAAATAATCCATAAAAAATCTCCGTGAAGTTTTAGCTTATTTGGAGTTGTGCAGAATAGGTAGCTCTAACGTGCTTTTTCATGTCCAGAATTCCAGCTACCGGTATTCTCCCTCTTTGTGTAAACCTTCAAATTATGAGAGAAAAGGCATTAGAATTACTCCCAAAAGCATTATTATGCATAAAACATTATAAATAACAGTAGGAAAGCATGATGCAAAATGGACGTATCATATAATTATCAACTCTACATCTTTTGGCATTAATGTTATGAACATGTGTATCATCACTATCGAGATTCAATAAGAATAAACCCCTCACAATGGGTGCATAACCATAAAATCTATTACCCATATAAATAGAATAACCATTATTCTCTGATTTAAATGAGTAACCATCCCGCATTAAACAAGATCCAGATATAATGTTCATGCTCAACGCAGGCACTAAATAACAATTATTTGGGTTCATCACTAATCCCGATGGTAATCAAAGAGGGAGTGTGCCGACAGCGATCACATCAACCTTGGAACCATTTCCCACACGCATCATCACTTCGTCCTTCGCCAGCCTTCGACTATTCCATAGTTCATGTTTTGAGTTGCAAATGTGAGCAACTGCAGTGGTATCAAATACTCAGGCACTACAACGAGAGCTGGTAAGGTACACATCAATAACATGTATATCATATATACCTTTGTTGGTGTTGGCCCCCTTCTTGTCGGCTAGATACTTGGGGCAATTCTGCTTCCAGTGGCCAGTTCCTTGCAATAGTATCACTCAGTTTCAGGCTTGGGTCCAGCCTTGGTTTTCTTCATGGGAGGAGCAACTGCTTTGCCACTCTTCTTAAAGTTTCCCTTCTTTCCCTTGCTCTTCTTGAAACTAGTGGTTTTATTGACCATCAACACTTGATGCTCCTTCTGATGTCTGATTCAGCGACTTTCAGCATTGCGAACAGCTCGGAGACTGACTTGTTCATCCCTTGCATGTTATAGTTCAACACAAAGCTCTTGTAGCTAGGTGGTAGCGATTGAAGAACTCTGTCAGTGACCGCCTCAGGCAAGAGCTCAACTCCCAACTCAGCCATACGGTTGTAATACCAGACATTCTAAGTATGTGCTCACTGACAGAGTTGTTCTCCATTTTGCAGGCATATAACTTATCAGAGGTCTCATACCTCTCGATCTGGGCATTCTTCTTAAAAATAAACTTCAACTCCTGGAACATCTTATATGCTCCATGACGTTCAAAATGCCTTTGAAGTCCAGGTTCTAAGCCATACAACGTGGCTCATTGAACTATTGAGTAGTCATCAACACGCGACTGCTAGGCGTTCACAATGTCTAGAGTTGTTGGAGGGGGTGGCGCACCAAGCGGTGCATCGAGGACATAAGCCTTCTGGGCAGAGGTGAGGATAATCCTCAGATTACGGGCCCAGTCCACAAAGTTGCTTCCATCATCTTTCAACTCAGCTTTCTCTAGGAACGCACTGAAATTCAGGGGAGCTACTGCGCGAGCCATTGATCTACAACATAATTTTGCAAAGGTAACTTAGACTATTTTTCAAGATAATGAGTTCAGTTAATCATATTATCTAAGAACTCCCGCTCAAATCGACATCCCTCCAGTCGTTCGAGTGTAACATGATCCAAATTCACCAACCAAGTCCCATCATCACATGAGATGAGGTGGTTTCAATGGTGAACATCTCCATGTTGATCATATCTACTATATGACTCATGTTCGACCTTTCGATCTCTTGTGTTCTGAGGCCATGTCTGTACATGCTAGGCTAGTCAAGTTTAACCCAGGTGTTCCGCATGTGCAAAACTGGCTTGCACCCGTTGTATGCGAACGTAGAGTCTATCACACCCGATCATCACGTGGTGCTTCGAAACGATGAACTTTCGCAATGGTGCACACTTGGGGAGAACACAACTTTATCTTGAAATTTTAGTGAGGGATCACCTTATAATGCTACCACCGTCCTAAGCAAAATAAGATGCATAAAAGGATTAACATCACATGCAAATCATGATATGGCCATCATCTTGTGCTTTTGATCTCCATCTTCAAAGCACCGGCATGATCTCCACCGTTAGTGGCATGACACCATGATCTCCATCATCATGATCTCCATCATCATGATCTCCATCATTGTGTTGCCATCGCTGTTGTCATGCCAACCATGCTTCTACAACTATTGCTACCGCTTAGCGATAAAGTAAAGTATTACATAGCGCTTAATGATTGACACGCATGTCATACAATAATTGAAGACAACCCTATGGCTCTTGCCGGTTGCCGTATTCATTGACATGCAAGTCGTGATAATCTATACAATCATCCCATACATCAATTATATCTCATCATGTCTTTGGCCATATCATATCACAACATGCCCTGCAAAAACAAGTTAGACTTCCTCTACTTGGTTGTTGCATGTTTTACGTGGCTGCTATGGGTGACTATAAGAACCATTCTTACCTACGCAAAGCCACAACAGTGATATTAAAGTTGCTATTTAACCTTCTACAAGGACTGTCTTTGTCGAATCCTATTCAACTAAGGTGGGAGAGACAGACACATGCCAGCCATCTTTATGCAACAAGTTGCATGTCAGTTGATAGAACTGGTCTCATGTACGTGGGCATGTAAAGTTGGTCCAGGACGCTTCATCCCACAATACCACTGAATCAAGATAACACAAAGGAAGTAGGCAATCTGAACATCAGCTTACAAACTCCTTTGTGTTCTACTCATGATGTCATCTACGCATAGACCTAGCTCATGACGCCACTGTTGGGGAACGTTGCATGGGAAACAAAAAATTCCTACGCTCACCAAGATCAATCTAGGAGATGCACATCTACGAGAGGAGAGTGGTGTCTACATAACCTTGTAGACTGAAAGTGTTAACGATCTAGAGATCGTGGTTGGCATAGTCGCGTACTCGCGTCGAGATCCAATCCGATCCAAGTACTACACGTGCGGCACCTCCGAGTTTAGCACACGTACGACTCGACAACATCCTCTTATTTTTAATACAGCAAGGGAGGGAGATGAGGTACATGAGATATGAACCAACATGATTGTGGCGCCCCCGATTCAATCGTACACTAATCATGCACGCAAACGTGTACGATCAAGATCAGGGACTCACGGGAAGATATCACAACACAACTCTAAAAACATAAATAAGTCATACAAGCATCATAATACAAGCCAGGGGCCTCGAGGGCTCGAATACAAGTGCTCGATCATAGACGAGTCAGCGGAAGCAACAATATCTGAGTACAGACATAAGTTAAACAAGTTTGCCTTAAGAAGGCTAGCACAAACTGGGATACAGATCGAAATAGGCGCAGGCCTCCTGCCTGGGATCCTCCTAAACTACTCCTGGTCGTCGTCAGCAGCCTGCACGTAGTAGTAGGCACCTCCAGTGTAGTAGTCGTCATCGACGGTGGCGTCTGGCTCCTGGGCTCCAGCATCTGGTTGCGACAACCAGAAAGAAAGGAAAGGGGGAAAAGGGGGGGAGAAAGCAACCGTGAGTACTCATCCAAAGTACTCGCAAGCAAGGAACTACACTACATATGCATGGGTATATGTGTAAAGGGCCATATCAGTGGAGTGAACTGCAGAATGCCAGAACAAGAGGGGGATAGCTAATCCTGTCGAAGACTACGCTTCTGGAAGCCTCCGTCTTGCAGCATGTAGGAGAGAGTAGATTGAAGTCCTCCAAGTAGCATCTCCAAGTAGCATCTCCAAGTAGCATCTCCAGTAGCATCGCATAGCATAATCCTACCCGGCGATCCTCTCCTCGTCGCCCTGTTAGAGAGCGATCACCGGGTTGTATCTGGCACTTGGAAGGGT
This sequence comes from Triticum dicoccoides, assembly GCF_002162155.2. NCBI lineage: Eukaryota > Viridiplantae > Streptophyta > Magnoliopsida > Poales > Poaceae > Triticum > Triticum dicoccoides. Next base: position 326,682,081 of record NC_041381.1, read on the forward strand.
GTGTTTTATTAAGTATCCGGTTCTAGTTGTCATAAGGTCAAGGTACAACTCCGGGTCGTCCTTTTACCGAGGGACACGGCTATTCGAATAGATTAACTTCCCTGCAGGGGTGCACCACATAACCCAACACGCTCGATCCCATTTGGCCGGACACACTTTCCTGGGTCATGCCCGGCCTCGGAAGATCAACACGCCGCAGCCCCACCTAGGCCTAACAGAGAGGTCAGCACGCCGGTCTAACTCCTATGGCGCAGGGGTCTGGGCCCATCGCCCATTGCACACCTGCATGTTGCGAGGGCGGCCGAAAGCAGAACTAGCCCCCTTAATACAAGAGCAGGCTTACGTTCCAATCCGGCGCGCGCCGCTCAGTCGTTGACGTCTAGAAGGCTTCGGCTGATACCACGACGTCGGGATACCCATAACTACTCCCGCGTAGATGGTTAGTGCGTATAGACCAAATGGCCAGACTCAGATCAAATACCAAGATCTCGTTAAGCGTGTTATTATGAAGCAACCGCGAACGCCGACCAGGGCCAGGCCCACCTCTCGCCTAGGTGGTCTCAACCTGCCCTGTTGCTCCGCCACAAAGATCCACACAGAGGGCCGTTGGGACAAAGGTCCTTTCAGCCCCCAATCCGTGAATCACTCGTGGGTACTCTTCGAGCGGACCCGACTTTAGTCACCATCTGTATAGTATGTATGTATGTATAGTATATACCCGTGATCACCTCCCAAGTGATCACAGCCCGATAGTATAGCAAGGCAGACTGACAAGAATGTAGGGCCAATGATGATAAACTAGCATCCTATACTAAGCATTTAGGATTGCAGGTAAGGTATCAATAGATGTAGCAACAATGTCAGGCTATGCATCAGAATAGGATCAACGGAAAGCAGTAACATGCTACACTACTCTAATGCAAGAAGTATAGAGGAGAATAGGCGATATCTGGTGATCAAGGGGGGGGGGCTTGCCTGGTTGCTCTGGCAAGAGAGAGGGGTCGTCAACTCCGTAGTCGTACTAGGCAGCAGCAGCGTCGGTCTCGTAGTCTACCGGAGAGAATAGGGGGAAGAAACAATGAATACAATGCAAACAGATGCATATTGATGCATGACATGACAAGTAACGATGCTGGGTGTGCCCAATCGCGGTAGTAGGTGATACCGACGAAGAGGGAAAACATCTGGGAAAGTATTCCCGGTGTTTCGCGTTTTCGGACCAGTGAACCGGAGGGGGAAAGTTGCGTGTTCGGCAATGCTAGGGGTGTGTCGCGGACGAACGGGTTGCGTATCCAGATTCGTCTCGTCGTTCTGAGCAACTTTCATGTAGAAAGTATTTTCATCTGAGCTACAATTTATTTTATATGATTTTCTATAGTTTTAAATCATTTTAGAATTTATTTAATTAATTTAAACTAACATTATCCAGAACAGTGTTTGCTGACATCATGATGACGTTAGCATGACGTCAGTAGTCAACAGAGGTGTTGACTGGTCAAACTGATGTGTGGGTCCAGTGGGACCCACATGTCATACACTATTTAGGTTAATTAGGATTTAACTAAACTAATTACGGTTCAATTAAACTAACTAGTTAATTAGACTAATTAAACAGGGTTAATTAACTTAATTAATTCACTAATTAGTTAATTTTTAATTTTATTAATATTATTTTTAATTTCCCTTTTTCTTATATCTTCTTCTTCTTTTCTTTTTCTTTAACGTTCTGGGGGTGGGGTCCCCGTGTCAGTGGCCTATGGCCTTAGCGGACGCGGGCACCAGCAGTGCGCTTACGGGCACACCCGTCCAGGGCCGAGCCCGATCGGGGAGGCGAGGCGAGGCCACCGGGGCACGGTGGTGTTTGGCCAGTGTGGACGACAGCCATCGGGGGTGGATCCGGGCGGCGCCGCATGGGGGAAGCGGGACGGCGGGCGACGGCGGCCACGGCACGCAGTGCGCGGCCACGGGGAGCAGGGGACAGGGCGGAGCGCCGATGAGGGAGCGACCAAGTGGCTAACGAGGGGCTCAAAGGGGCGACAGAGGGTGACCGGAGGCGGGCTTCAGAGGCGAAGTAGCATCGGGGCCCGTCCTGCAGCAGGCGAGATGAGCCTGGCGGGTGCAGGCGGTGGTCGCGGGGCGCGGCCCGAACGCGTCGTAGGAGGGAGAGGAGGTCGGGGTGCGGTGAGCACGGTCGTGGGCGCGACCAGGGGTGAGCCTGGGCGCGGCCAACGGTGCGGCCGGCGGGCGCGAGGGCCACGGTGAGCACGAGGGCGAGGGAGAGGGTAGGAGAGGGGGAGGCCCGGGGCCTCACCGGGGTTCGCAGGGTCAAGGGCAGCGGTGCTCGAGGTGGGGGACGGGGACGACGTGCGTAGAGGAAGCAGGCCGGTGATGGCGTCCGGCGAGGTAGCTCCGGCGAGGTGTTCCTCCAGGCGACGGTGACGGCGACGCGACGTCGAGCTTGGGGACCGTGGTCGAGGACGAGTGACTGAGAAGGGGAGGCGGCACCGACGACGGTGGGTGGCGGGGTGGCTCCAGCGGGGATACCGGGCGGCGTCGCCGAACGCCCCCGATCCGATCTGGATCGGGGAGGGGGCGGAGGGGGAGTGGAGCGAGTGGGGGGGAAGAGG